>NW_017190056.1:0-16152 GCF_001704415.2 Capra hircus
GTCTGGTTTCCCGCCCACAGCCTCAACTCAGGGGAAGCAGCCCTGAGGCAAGACCTGCTGGAGGAGCCCTGCGCGCCCGCCTGATAGGCGAGAGCACAGCCAGCAGTGTAGCGAGCCTCCTCGGAGAAGAGGAGGCAGCCGAGCCCAGTCAAGAGGAAAGCCCTGCTTGCACGGAGCTAAGTGCGGCCTCCAGTACGGCAGAGCTCTAGCTCTGCTCAGAGCCCCGATCTGGCAGAGTTTCTGGCGCGAGGCTGCTCGGCCGGGGGCTGCCTTGCCCAGACTTGCCTTGCTTTTAGGCTCCCCCCAGGAAGGAGCTGTCTGAGCGAGCCTGGGAGACGCCACTGGTGCCTTCTTGCCTCAGCTCCAATCCTGCCTTGCCTTTGCACATAGTGCCAGGCTTGGGGAGGGCTTAGGGGGTGTGGGTTGCACACTGCCAAGGGCTTCAGCAGTGAGATCTGTCAGAGGGAAGGGAAGGGCAACTGCAGGGCTCTCCAGCGGTTTCTAGGCCGCCTAGATCAGCGCCGCACGAGAGCACCAGGCTCCCAGGGCCCCTGGCTGGGGTTTTCAGCCCCGCACACACGGAGGCTGATTCCTTGGGTGCCCAGAAAGTGTATGACAGACGTAGGGTTCCCTAACACTCTCCTCCCAGCAGCGAGAATGTGCAGGTGTTTGGGGCCTGATCCTGCGTGTCTGGGTTCCTGCCCACAGCCCCAACTCAGGGGAAGCAGCCCCTGAGGCAAGACCTGCTGGAGGAGCCCTGCGCCCCGCCTGATAGGCGAGTGCACAGCCAGCAGGGAAGCGAGCCTCCTCGGGGGAAGAGGAGGCAGCAAGTCCCCGTCAAGCTGAAATCCCTGCTTCACGAAGCTAAGTGCGACTCCAGTACGGCAGATCTCTAGCTCTGTTCAGAGCCCGATCTGGCAGAGTTCCTGGGCACCAAGATGCTCTGCCATAGGCGAGCCTTGCGCAGACTTGCCTTGCTTTAAGGCTCCCTCCCCAGGAAGGAGCAGGCTGTGTGAGGCTCGGAAACGCCACTGGCGCCTTCCTGGCTTCAGCTTACCCCTGCCTTGCCTTTGCACTTAGGTCCCAAGCGTCCTTGAGGAGGGCTTAGGGGGCTGGTGGGTTGCACACTGCCAAGGGCTCCAGCAGTGAAAGCTCTGTCAGAGGGAAGCGAAGGGCAACAGCAGGGCTCCTTCAGCGGTTCCTTGGCCGCCCAGACAAAGCTCCGCACGGAGAGCACCAGGTTCCAAGGGCCCCTGGCTGGGTTTTGCATCCCACACTCCCAGAGGCTGACTCCGTGGGTGCCTAGAAAGTGTGTGAGAGACGTAGGTTCCCTAGCACTCTCCTCCCCAGCAGAGACATGTGCAGGTGGTTGGGGCCTTATCCTGCGTGTGTGGGTTCCCGCCCACAGCCTCAACTCAGGGGAAAGCAGCCCCTGAGGCAAGACCTGCTGGAGGAGCCCTGCGCCCCGCCTGATAGGCGAGAGCACAGCCAGCAGTGTAGCGAGCCTCCTCGGGAGAAGAGGAGGCAGCCGAGCCCAGTCAAGAGGAAAGCCCTGCTTGCACGGAGCTAAGTGCCTCCAGTACGGCAGAGCTCTAGCTCTGCTCAGAGCCCCGATCTGGCAGAGTTCTGGCGCGAGGCTGCTCTGCCGGGGGCTCGCCTTGCCCAGACTTGCCTTGCTTTTTAGGCTCCCTCCCCAGGAAGGAGCTGTCTGAGCGAGCCTGGGAGACGCCACTGGTGCCTTCCTTGCCTCAGCTCCAATCCTGCCTTGCCTTTGCACATTACCAGGCGTCCTTGGGGAGGGCTTAGGGGGTGGTGGGTTGCACACTGCCAAGGGCTTCAGCAGTGAGAGCTCTGTCAGAGGGAAGGAAGGGCAACTGCAGGGCTCCTCCAGCGGTTGCTTGGCCGCCCAGATTCAGCGCCACACGGAGAGCACCAGGCTCCCAGGGCCCCTGGCTGGGGTTTTCAGCCCCGCACACACGGAGGCTGATTCCTTGGGTGCCCAGAAAGTGTATGACAGACGTAGGTTCCCTAGCACTCTCCTCCCCAGCAGAGACATGTGCAGGTGGTTGGGGCCTGATCCTGCGTGTCTGGGTTCCTGCCCACAGCCCCAACTCAGGGGAAGCAGCCCCTGAGGCAAGACCTGCTGGAGGAGCCCTGCGCCCCCGCCTGATAGGCGAGTGCACAGCCAGCAGGGAAGCGAGCCTCCTCGGGGGAAGAGGAGGCAGCAAGTCCCCGTCAAGCTGAAATCGACTCCAGTACGGCAGATCTCTAGCTCTGTTCAGAGGCCCGATCTGGCAGAGTTCCTGGCACCAAGATGCTCTGCCATAGGCGAGCCTTGCGCAGACTTGCCTTGCTTTAAGGCTCCCTCCCCAGGAAGGAGCAGGCTGTGTGAGGCTCGGAAACGCCACTGGCGCCTTCCTGGCTTCAGCTCTACCCCTGCCTTGCCTTTGCACTTAGGTCCCAAGCGTCCTTGAGGAGGGCTTAGGGGCTGGTGGGTTGCACACTGCCAAGGGCTCCAGCAGTGAAAGCTCTGTCAGAGGGAAGCGAAGGGCAACAGCAGGGCTCCTTCAGCGGTTCCTTGGCCGCCCAGACAAAGCTCCGCACGGAGAGCACCAGGTTCCAAGGGCCCCTGGCTGGGTTTTGCATCCCCACACTCCCAGAGGCTGACTCCGTGGGTGCCTAGAAAGTGTGTGAGAGACGTAGGTTCCCTAGCACTCTCCTCCCCAGCAGAGACATGTGCAGGTGGTTGGGGCCTGATCCTGCGTGTCTGGGTTCCTGCCCACAGCCCCAACTCAGGGGAAGCAGCCCCTGAGGCAAGACCTGCTGGAGGAGCCCTGCGCCCCCGCCTGATAGGCGAGTGCACAGCCAGCAGGGAAGCGAGCCTCCTCGGGGGAAGAGGAGGCAGCCCAGCCCCGTCAAGTTGAAAGCCCTGCTTGCACGGAGCTAAGTGCGCCTCCAGTACGGCAGAGCTCTAGCTCTGCTCAGAGCCCCGATCTGGCAGAGTTCCTGGCGCGAGGCTGCTCTGCCGGGGCTAGCCTTGCCCAGACTTGCCTTGCTTTTAGGCTGCCTCTCCAGGAAGGAGCAGGCAGCAGGAGCCTGGGAGTCGCCACTGGCGCCTTTCTTGCCTCAGCTCCAATCCTGCCTTGCCTTTGCACTTAGGTCCCAGTCCTCCTTAAGGAGAGCTTAGGGGCTGGTGGGTTGCACACTGCCAAGGGCTCCAGCAGTGAGAATTCTGTCAGAGGGAAGGAAGGGCAACTGCAGGGCTCCTCCCAGCGGTTGCTTGGCCGCCCAGATTCAGCGCCACACGGAGAGCACCAGGCTCCCAGGCCCCTGGCTGGGGTTTTCAGCCCCGCACACACGGAGGCTGATTCCTTGGGTGCCCAGAAAGTGTATGACAGACGTAGGTTCCCTAGCACTCTCCTCCCCAGCAGAGACATGTGCAGGTGTTTGGGCCTGATCCTGCGTGTCTGGGTTCCTGCCCACAGCCCCAACTCAGGGGAAGCAGCCCCTGAGGCAAGACCTGCTGGAGGAGCCCTGCGCCCCCGCCTGATAGGCGAGTGCACAGCCAGCAGGGAAGCGAGCCTCCTCGGGGAAGAGGAGGCAGCAAGTCCCCGTCAAGCTGAAATCCCTGCTTACACGAAGCTAAGTGCGACTCCAGTACGGCAGATCTCTAGCTCTGTTCAGAGGCCCGATCTGGCAGAGTTCCTGGCACCAAGATGCTCTGCCATAGGCGAGCCTTGCGCAGACTTGCCTTGCTTTAAGGCTCCCTCCCCAGGAAGGAGCAGGCTGTGTGAGGCTCGGAAACGCCACTGGCGCCTTCCTGGCTTCAGCTCTACCCCTGCCTTGCCTTTGCACTTAGGTCCAAGTTCCTTGAGGAGGGCTTAGGGGCTGGTGGGTTGCACACTGCCAAGGGCTCCAGCAGTGAAAGCTCTGTCAGAGGGAAGCGAAGGGCAACAGCAGGGCTCCTTCAGCGGTTCCTTGGCCGCCCAGACAAAGCTCCGCACGGAGAGCACCAGGTTCCAAGGGCCCCTGGCTGGGTTTTGCATCCCACACTCCCAGAGGCTGACTCCGTGGGTGCCTAGAAAGTGTGTGAGAGACGTAGGTTCCCTAGCACTCTCCTCCCCAGCAGAGACATGTGCAGGTGGTTGGGGCCTGATCCTGCGTGTCTGGGTTCCCGCCCACAGCCCAACTCAGGGGAAGCAGCCCCTGAGGCAAGACCTGCTGGAGGAGCCCTGCGCCCCGCCTGATAGGCGAGAGCACAGCCAGCAGTGTAGCGAGCCTCCTCGGAGAAGAGGAGGCAGCCGAGCCCAGTCAAGAGGAAAGCCCTGCTTGCACGGAGCTAAGTGGGCCTCCAGTACGGCAGAGCTCTAGCTCTGCTCAGAGCCCCGATCTGGCAGAGTTTCTGGCGCGAGGCTGCTCTGCCGGGGGCTCGCCTTGCCCAGACTTGCCTTGCTTTTAGGCTCCCTCCCCAGGAAGGAGCTGTCTGAGCGAGCCTGGGAGACGCCACTGGTGCCTTCCTTGCCTCAGCTCCAATCCTGCCTTGCCTTTGCACATAGGCCAGGCGTCCTTGGGGAGGCTTAGGGGGTGGTGGGTTGCACACTGCCAAGGGCTTCAGCAGTGAGAGCTCTGTCAGAGGGAAGGGAAGGGCAACTGCAGGGCTCCTCCAGCGGGTTCTAGGCCGCCTAGAATCAGCGCCGCACGAGAGCACCAGGCTCCCAGGGCCCCTGGCTGGGGTTTTCAGCCCCGCACACACGGAGGCTGATTCCTTGGGTGCCCAGAAAGTGTATGACAGACGTAGGTTCCCTAGCACTCTCCTCCCCAGCAGAGACATGTGCAGGTGTTTGGGGCCTGATCCTGCGTGTCTGGGTTCCTGCCCACAGCCCCAACTCAGGGGAAGCAGCCCCTGAGGCAAGACCTGCTGGAGGAGCCCTGCGCCCCCGCCTGATAGGCGAGTGCACAGCCAGCAGGGAAGCGAGCCTCCTCGGGGGGGAAGAGGAGGCAGCAAGTCCCCGTCAAGCTGAAATCCCTGCTTGCACGAAGCTAAGTGCGACTCCAGTACGGCAGATCTCTAGCTCTGTTCAGAGGCCCGATCTGGCAGAGTTCCTGGCACCAAGATGCTCTGCCATAGGCGAGCCTTGCGCAGACTTGCCTTGCTTTAAGGCTCCCTCCCCAGGAAGGAGCAGGCTGTGTGAGGCTGGGAAACGCCACTGGCGCCTTCCTGGCTCAGCTCTACCCTGCCTTGCCTTTGCACTTAGGTCCCAAGCGTCCTTGAGGAGGGCTTAGGGGCTGGTGGGTTGCACACTGCCAAGGGCTCCAGCAGTGAAAGCTCTGTCAGAGGGAAGGAAGGGCAACAGCAGGGCTCCTCAGCGGTTCCTTGGCCGCCCAGACAAAGCTCCGCACGGAGAGCACCAGGTCCAGGGCCCCTGGCTGGGTTTTGCATCCCCACACACCAGAGGCTGATTCCGTGGGTGCCAGAAAGTGTTGTGAGAGACGTAGGTTCCCTAGCACTCTCCTCCCCAGCAGAGACATGTGCAGGTGGTTGGGGCCTGATCCTGCGTGTCTGGGTTCCGCCCACAGCCCCAACTCAGGGGAAGCAGCCCCTGAGGCAAGACCTGCTGGAGGAGCCCTGCGCCCCGCCTGATAGGCGAGAGCACAGCCAGCAGGTAGCGAGCCTCCTCGGGGAAGAGGAGGCAGCCGAGCCCAGTCAAGAGAAAGCCCTGCTTGCACGGAGCTAAGTGCGCCTCCAGTACGGCAGAGCTCTAGCTCTGCTCAGAGCCCCGATCTGGCAGAGTTTCTGGCGCGAGGCTGCTCTGCCGGGGCTCGCCTTGCCCAGACTTGCCTTGCTTTTAGGCTCCCTCCCAGGAAGGAGCTGCTGAGCGAGCCTGGGAGACGCCACTGGCGCCTTCCTTGCCTCAGCTCCAATCCTGCCTTGCCTTTGCACTTAGGTCCCAGGCGGAGGGCTTAGGGGTGGTGGGTTGCACACTGCCAAGGGCTTCAGCAGTGAAGCTCTGTCAGAGGGAAGGGAAGGGCAACTGCAGGGCTCCTCCAGCGGTTCTTGGCCGCCTCAGCGCCGCACGGAGAGCACCAGGCTCCCAGGGCCCCTGGCTGGGGTTTTCAGCCCCGCACACACGGAGGCTGATTCCTTGGGTGCCCAGAAAGTGTATGACAGACGTAGGTTCCCTAGCACTCTCCTCCCCAGCAGAGACATGTGCAGGTGGTTGGGGCCTGATCCTGCGTGTCTGGGTTCCTGCCCACAGCCCCAACTCAGGGGAAGCAGCCCCTGAGGCAAGACCTGCTGGAGGAGCCCTGCGCCCCGCCTGATAGGCGAGTGCACAGCCAGCAGGGAAGCGAGCCTCCTCGGGGGAAGAGGAGGCAGCAAGTCCCCGTCAAGCTGAAATCCCTGCTTGCACGAAGCTAAGTGCGACTCCAGTACGGCAGATCTCTAGCTCTGTTCAGAGGCCCGATCTGGCAGAGTTCCTGGCACCAAGATGCTCTGCCATAGGCGAGCCTTGCCCAGACTTGCCTTGCTTTAGGCTCCCTCCCCAGGAAGGAGCAGGCTGTGTGAGCTCGGACGCCACTGGCGCCTTCCTGGCTTCAGCTCTACCCCTGCCTTGCCTTTGCACTTAGGTCCCAAGCGTCCTTGAGGAGGGCTTAGGGGCTGGTGGGTTGCACACTGCCAAGGGCTCCAGCAGTGAAAGCTCTGTCAGAGGGAAGCGAAGGGCAACAGCAGGGCTCCTTCAGCGGTTCCTTGGCCGCCCAGACAAAGCTCCGCACGGAGAGCACCAGGTTCCAGGGCCCCTGGCTGGGTTTTGCATCCCCACACTCCCAGAGGCTGACTCCGTGGGTGCCTAGAAAGTGTGTGAGAGACGTAGGTTCCCTAGCACTCTCCTCCCCAGCAGAGACATGTGCAGGTGGTTGGGGCCTTATCCTGCGTGTCTGGGTTCCCGCCCACAGCCCAACTCAGGGGAAGCAGCCCCTGAGGCAAGACCTGCTGGAGGAGCCCTGCGCGCCCGCCTGATAGGCGAGAGCACAGCCAGCAGTGTAGCGAGCCTCCTCGGGAGAAGAGGAGGCAGCCAGCCCAGTCAAGAGGAAAGCCCTGCTTGCACGGAGCTAAGTGGCCTCCAGTACGGCAGAGCTCTAGCTCTGCTCAGAGCCCCGATCTGGCAGAGTTTCTGGCGCGAGGCTGCTCGGCCGGGGCTCGCCTTGCCCAGACTTGCCTTGCTTTTAGGCTCCCTCCCCAGGAAGGAGCTGTCTGAGGAGCCTGGGAGACGCCACTGGTGCCTTCCTTGCCTCAGCTCCAATCCTGCCTTGCCTTTGCACATAGGTGCCAGGCGTCGTTGGGGAGGGCTTAGGGGGTGGTGGGTTGCACACTGCCAAGGGCTTCAGCAGTGAGAGCTCTGTCAGAGGGAAGGGAAGGGCAACTGCAGGGCTCCTCCAGCGGTTTCTAGGCCGCCTAGAATCAGCGCCGCACCGAGAGCACCAGGCTCCCAGGGCCCCTGGCTGGGGTTTTCAGCCCCGCACACACGGAGGCTGATTCCTTGGGTGCCCAGAAAGTGTATGACAGACGTAGGTTCCCTAGCACTCTCCTCCCCAGCAGAGACATGTGCAGGTGTTTGGGGCCTGATCCTGCGTGTCTGGGTTCCTGCCCACAGCCCCAACTCAGGGGAAGCAGCCCCTGAGGCAAGACCTGCTGGAGGAGCCCTGCGCCCCCGCCTGATAGGCGAGTGCACAGCCAGCAGGGAAGCGAGCCTCCTCGGGGGAAGAGGAGGCAGCAAGTCCCCGTCAAGCTGAAATCCCTGCTTACACGAAGCTAAGTGCGACTCCAGTACGGCAGATCTCTAGCTCTGTTCAGAGGCCCGATCTGGCAGAGTTCCTGGCACCAAGATGCTCTGCCATAGGCGAGCCTTGCGCAGACTTGCCTTGCTTTAAGGCTCCCTCCCCAGGAAGGAGCAGGCTGTGTGAGGCTCGGAAACGCCACTGGCGCCTTCCTGGCTTCAGCTCTACCCCTGCCTTGCCTTTGCACTTAGGTCCCAAGCGTCCTTGAGGAGGGCTTAGGGGCTGGTGGGTTGCACACTGCCAAGGGCTCCAGCAGTGAAAGCTCTGTCAGAGGGAAGCGAAGGGCAACAGCAGGGCTCCTTCAGCGGTTCCTTGGCCGCCCAGACAAAGCTCCGCACGGAGAGCACCAGGTTCCAAGGGCCCCTGGCTGGGTTTTGCATCCCCACACTCCCAGAGGCTGACTCCGTGGGTGCCTAGAAAGTGTGTGAGAGACGTAGGTTCCCTAGCACTCTCCTCCCCAGCAGAGACATGTGCAGGTGGTTGGGGCCTTATCCTGCGTGTCTGGGTTCCCGCCCACAGCCTCAACTCAGGGGAAGCAGCCCCTGAGGCAAGACCTGCTGGAGGAGCCCTGCGCGCCCGCCTGATAGGCGAGAGCACAGCCAGCAGTGTAGCGAGCCTCCTCGGGAGAAGAGGAGGCAGCCGAGCCCAGTCAAGAGGAAAGCCCTGCTTGCACGGAGCTAAGTGGGCCTCCAGTACGGCAGAGCTCTAGCTCTGCTCAGAGCCCCGATCTGGCAGAGTTTCTGGCGCGAGGCTGCTCGGCCGGGGCTCGCCTTGCCCAGACTTGCCTTGCTTTTAGGCTCCCTCCCCAGGAAGGAGCTGTCTGAGCGAGCCTGGGAGACGCCACTGGTGCCTTCCTTGCCTCAGCTCCAATCCTGCCTTGCCTTTGCACATAGGTGCCAGGCGTTTGGGAGGGCTTAGGGGGTGGTGGGTTGCACACTGCCAAGGGCTTCAGCAGTGAGAGCTCTGTCAGAGGGAAGGGAAGGGCAACTGCAGGGCTCCTCCAGCGGTTTCTAGGCCGCCTAGAATCAGCGCCGCACCGAGAGCACCAGGCTCCCAGGGCCCCTGGCTGGGGTTTTCAGCCCCGCACACACGGAGGCTGATTCCTTGGGTGCCCAGAAAGTATGTAGGCCTGAGCAGAGATGTGCAAGGTGCCCACAGCCCCAACTCAGGGGAAGCAGCCCCTGAGGCAAGACCTGCTGGAGGAGCCCTGCGCCCCCGCCTGATAGGCGAGTGCACAGCCAGCAGGGAAGCGAGCCTCCTCGGGGGAAGAGGAGGCAGCCCAGCCCGTCAAGGAAAGCCCTGCTTGCACGGAGCTAAGTGCGCCTCCAGTACGGCAGAGCTCTAGCTCTGCTCAGAGCCCCGATCTGGCAGAGTTCCTGGCGCGAGGCTGCTCTGCCGGGGGCTAGCCTTGCCCAGACTTGCCTTGCTTTTAGGCTGCCTCCCAGGAAGGAGCAGGCAGCAGGAGCCTGGGAGTCGCCACTGGCGCCTTTCTTGCCTCAGCTCCAATCCTGCCTTGCCTTTGCACTTAGGTCCCAGTCCTCCTTAAGGAGAGCTTAGGGGCTGGTGGGTTGCACACTGCCAAGGGCTCCAGCAGTGAGAATTCTGTCAGAGGGAAGGGAAGGGCAACTGCAGGGCTCCTCCAGCGGTTGCTTGGCCGCCCAGATTCAGCGCCACACGGAGAGCACCAGGCTCCCAGGCCCCTGGCTGGGGTTTTCAGCCCCGCACACACGGAGGCTGATTCCTTGGGTGCCCAGAAAGTGTATGACAGACGTAGGTTCCCTAGCACTCTCCTCCCCAGCAGAGACATGTGCAGGTGTTTGGGGCCTGATCCTGCGTGTCTGGGTTCCTGCCCACAGCCCCAACTCAGGGGAAGCAGCCCCTGAGGCAAGACCTGCTGGAGGAGCCCTGCGCCCCCGCCTGATAGGCGAGTGCACAGCCAGCAGGGAAGCGAGCCTCCTCGGGGAAGAGGAGGCAGCAAGTCCCCGTCAAGCTGAAATCCCTGCTTACACGAAGCTAAGTGCGACTCCAGTACGGCAGATCTCTAGCTCTGTTCAGAGGCCCGATCTGGCAGAGTTCCTGGCACCAAGATGCTCTGCCATAGGCGAGCCTTGCGCAGACTTGCCTTGCTTTAAGGCTCCCTCCCCAGGAAGGAGCAGGCTGTGTGAGGCTCGGAAACGCCACTGGCGCCTTCCTGGCTTCAGCTCTACCCCTGCCTTGCCTTTGCACTTAGGTCCCAAGCGTCCTTGAGGAGGGCTTAGGGGCTGGTGGGTTGCACACTGCCAAGGGCTCCAGCAGTGAAAGCTCTGTCAGAGGGAAGCGAAGGGCAACAGCAGGGCTCCTTCAGCGGTTCCTTGGCCGCCCAGACAAAGCTCCGCACGGAGAGCACCAGGTTCCAAGGGCCCCTGGCTGGGTTTTGCATCCCCACACTCCCAGAGGCTGACTCCGTGGGTGCCTAGAAAGTGTGTGAGAGACGTAGGTTCCCTAGCACTCTCCTCCCCAGCAGAGACATGTGCAGGTGGTTGGGGCCTTATCCTGCGTGTCTGGGTTCCCGCCCACAGCCTCAACTCAGGGGAAGCAGCCCCTGAGGCAAGACCTGCTGGAGGAGCCCTGCGCGCCCGCCTGATAGGCGAGAGCACAGCCAGCAGTGTAGCGAGCCTCCTCGGGAGAAGAGGAGGCAGCCGAGCCCAGTCAAGAGGAAAGCCCTGCTTGCACGGAGCTAAGTGGGCCTCCAGTACGGCAGAGCTCTAGCTCTGCTCAGAGCCCCGATCTGGCAGAGTTTCTGGCGCGAGGCTGCTCGGCCGGGGGCTCGCCTTGCCCAGACTTGCCTTGCTTTTAGGCTCCCTCCCCAGGAAGGAGCTGTCTGAGCGAGCCTGGGAGACGCCACTGGTGCCTTCCTTGCCTCAGCTCCAATCCTGCCTTGCCTTTGCACATAGGTGCCAGGCGTCGTTGGGAGGGCTTAGGGGGTGGTGGGTTGCACACTGCCAAGGGCTTCAGCAGTGAGAGCTCTGTCAGAGGGAAGGGAAGGGCAACTGCAGGGCTCCTCCAGCGGTTTCTAGGCCGCCTAGAATCAGCGCCGCACCGAGAGCACCAGGCTCCCAGGGCCCCTGGCTGGGGTTTTCAGCCCCGCACACACGGAGGCTGATTCCTTGGGTGCCCAGAAAGTGTATGACAGACGTAGGTTCCCTAGCACTCTCCTCCCCAGCAGAGACATGTGCAGGTGGTTGGGGCCTGATCCTGCGTGTCTGGGTTCCTGCCCACAGCCCCAACTCAGGGGAAGCAGCCCCTGAGGCAAGACCTGCTGGAGGAGCCCTGCGCCCCCGCCTGATAGGCGAGTGCACAGCCAGCAGGGAAGCGAGCCTCCTCGGGGGAAGAGGAGGCAGCCCAGCCCCGTCAAGTTGAAAGCCCTGCTTGCACGGAGCTAAGTGCGCCTCCAGTACGGCAGAGCTCTAGCTCTGCTCAGAGCCCCGATCTGGCAGAGTTCCTGGCGCGAGGCTGCTCTGCCGGGGGCTAGCCTTGCCCAGACTTGCCTTGCTTTTAGGCTGCCTCTCCAGGAAGGAGCAGGCAGCAGGAGCCTGGGAGTCGCCACTGGCGCCTTTCTTGCCTCAGCTCCAATCCTGCCTTGCCTTTGCACTTAGGTCCCAGTCCTCCTTAAGGAGAGCTTAGGGGCTGGTGGGTTGCACACTGCCAAGGGCTCCAGCAGTGAGAATTCTGTCAGAGGGAAGGGAAGGGCAACTGCAGGGCTCCTCCAGCGGTTGCTTGGCCGCCCAGATTCAGCGCCACACGGAGAGCACCAGGCTCCCAGGCCCCTGGCTGGGGTTTTCAGCCCCGCACACACGGAGGCTGATTCCTTGGGTGCCCAGAAAGTGTATGACAGACGTAGGTTCCCTAGCACTCTCCTCCCCAGCAGAGACATGTGCAGGTGTTTGGGGCCTGATCCTGCGTGTCTGGGTTCCTGCCCACAGCCCCAACTCAGGGGAAGCAGCCCCTGAGGCAAGACCTGCTGGAGGAGCCCTGCGCCCCCGCCTGATAGGCGAGTGCACAGCCAGCAGGGAAGCGAGCCTCCTCGGGGGAAGAGGAGGCAGCAAGTCCCCGTCAAGCTGAAATCCCTGCTTACACGAAGCTAAGTGCGACTCCAGTACGGCAGATCTCTAGCTCTGTTCAGAGGCCCGATCTGGCAGAGTTCCTGGCACCAAGATGCTCTGCCATAGGCGAGCCTTGCGCAGACTTGCCTTGCTTTAAGGCTCCCTCCCCAGGAAGGAGCAGGCTGTGTGAGGCTCGGAAACGCCACTGGCGCCTTCCTGGCTTCAGCTCTACCCCTGCCTTGCCTTTGCACTTAGGTCCCAAGCGTCCTTGAGGAGGGCTTAGGGGCTGGTGGGTTGCACACTGCCAAGGGCTCCAGCAGTGAAAGCTCTGTCAGAGGGAAGCGAAGGGCAACAGCAGGGCTCCTTCAGCGGTTCCTTGGCCGCCCAGACAAAGCTCCGCACGGAGAGCACCAGGTTCCAAGGGCCCCTGGCTGGGTTTTGCATCCCCACACTCCCAGAGGCTGACTCCGTGGGTGCCTAGAAAGTGTGTGAGAGACGTAGGTTCCCTAGCACTCTCCTCCCCAGCAGAGACATGTGCAGGTGGTTGGGGCCTTATCCTGCGTGTCTGGGTTCCCGCCCACAGCCTCAACTCAGGGGAAGCAGCCCCTGAGGCAAGACCTGCTGGAGGAGCCCTGCGCGCCCGCCTGATAGGCGAGAGCACAGCCAGCAGTGTAGCGAGCCTCCTCGGGAGAAGAGGAGGCAGCCGAGCCCAGTCAAGAGGAAAGCCCTGCTTGCACGGAGCTAAGTGGGCCTCCAGTACGGCAGAGCTCTAGCTCTGCTCAGAGCCCCGATCTGGCAGAGTTTCTGGCGCGAGGCTGCTCGGCCGGGGGCTCGCCTTGCCCAGACTTGCCTTGCTTTTAGGCTCCCTCCCCAGGAAGGAGCTGTCTGAGCGAGCCTGGGAGACGCCACTGGTGCCTTCCTTGCCTCAGCTCCAATCCTGCCTTGCCTTTGCACATAGGTGCCAGGCGTCGTTGGGGAGGGCTTAGGGGGTGGTGGGTTGCACACTGCCAAGGGCTTCAGCAGTGAGAGCTCTGTCAGAGGGAAGGGAAGGGCAACTGCAGGGCTCCTCCAGCGGTTTCTAGGCCGCCTAGAATCAGCGCCGCACCGAGAGCACCAGGCTCCCAGGGCCCCTGGCTGGGGTTTTCAGCCCCGCACACACGGAGGCTGATTCCTTGGGTGCCCAGAAAGTGTATGACAGACGTAGGTTCCCTAGCACTCTCCTCCCCAGCAGAGACATGTGCAGGTGTTTGGGGCCTGATCCTGCGTGTCTGGGTTCCTGCCCACAGCCCCAACTCAGGGGAAGCAGCCCCTGAGGCAAGACCTGCTGGAGGAGCCCTGCGCCCCCGCCTGATAGGCGAGTGCACAGCCAGCAGGGAAGCGAGCCTCCTCGGGGGAAGAGGAGGCAGCCCAGCCCCGTCAAGTTGAAAGCCCTGCTTGCACGGAGCTAAGTGCGCCTCCAGTACGGCAGAGCTCTAGCTCTGCTCAGAGCCCCGATCTGGCAGAGTTCCTGGCGCGAGGCTGCTCTGCCGGGGGCTAGCCTTGCCCAGACTTGCCTTGCTTTTAGGCTGCCTCTCCAGGAAGGAGCAGGCAGCAGGAGCCTGGGAGTCGCCACTGGCGCCTTTCTTGCCTCAGCTCCAATCCTGCCTTGCCTTTGCACTTAGGTCCCAGTCCTCCTTAAGGAGAGCTTAGGGGCTGGTGGGTTGCACACTGCCAAGGGCTCCAGCAGTGAGAATTCTGTCAGAGGGAAGGGAAGGGCAACTGCAGGGCTCCTCCAGCGGTTGCTTGGCCGCCCAGATTCAGCGCCACACGGAGAGCACCAGGCTCCCAGGGCCCCTGGCTGGGGTTTTCAGCCCCGCACACACGGAGGCTGATTCCTTGGGTGCCCAGAAAGTGTATGACAGACGTAGGTTCCCTAGCACTCTCCTCCCCAGCAGAGACATGTGCAGGTGTTTGGGGCCTGATCCTGCGTGTCTGGGTTCCTGCCCACAGCCCCAACTCAGGGGAAGCAGCCCCTGAGGCAAGACCTGCTGGAGGAGCCCTGCGCCCCCGCCTGATAGGCGAGTGCACAGCCAGCAGGGAAGCGAGCCTCCTCGGGGGAAGAGGAGGCAGCAAGTCCCCGTCAAGCTGAAATCCCTGCTTACACGAAGCTAAGTGCGACTCCAGTACGGCAGATCTCTAGCTCTGTTCAGAGGCCCGATCTGGCAGAGTTCCTGGCACCAAGATGCTCTGCCATAGGCGAGCCTTGCGCAGACTTGCCTTGCTTTAAGGCTCCCTCCCCAGGAAGGAGCAGGCTGTGTGAGGCTCGGAAACGCCACTGGCGCCTTCCTGGCTTCAGCTCTACCCCTGCCTTGCCTTTGCACTTAGGTCCCAAGCGTCCTTGAGGAGGGCTTAGGGGCTGGTGGGTTGCACACTGCCAAGGGCTCCAGCAGTGAAAGCTCTGTCAGAGGGAAGCGAAGGGCAACAGCAGGGCTCCTTCAGCGGTTCCTTGGCCGCCCAGACAAAGCTCCGCACGGAGAGCACCAGGTTCCAAGGGCCCCTGGCTGGGTTTTGCATCCCCACACTCCCAGAGGCTGACTCCGTGGGTGCCTAGAAAGTGTGTGAGAGACGTAGGTTCCCTAGCACTCTCCTCCCCAGCAGAGACATGTGCAGGTGGTTGGGGCCTTATCCTGCGTGTCTGGGTTCCCGCCCACAGCCTCAACTCAGGGGAAGCAGCCCCTGAGGCAAGACCTGCTGGAGGAGCCCTGCGCGCCCGCCTGATAGGCGAGAGCACAGCCAGCAGTGTAGCGAGCCTCCTCGGGAGAAGAGGAGGCAGCCGAGCCCAGTCAAGAGGAAAGCCCTGCTTGCACGGAGCTAAGTGGGCCTCCAGTACGGCAGAGCTCTAGCTCTGCTCAGAGCCCCGATCTGGCAGAGTTTCTGGCGCGAGGCTGCTCGGCCGGGGGCTCGCCTTGCCCAGACTTGCCTTGCTTTTAGGCTCCCTCCCCAGGAAGGAGCTGTCTGAGCGAGCCTGGGAGACGCCACTGGTGCCTTCCTTGCCTCAGCTCCAATCCTGCCTTGCCTTTGCACATAGGTGCCAGGCGTCGTTGGGGAGGGCTTAGGGGGTGGTGGGTTGCACACTGCCAAGGGCTTCAGCAGTGAGAGCTCTGTCAGAGGGAAGGGAAGGGCAACTGCAGGGCTCCTCCAGCGGTTTCTAGGCCGCCTAGAATCAGCGCCGCACCGAGAGCACCAGGCTCCCAGGGCCCCTGGCTGGGGTTTTCAGCCCCGCACACACGGAGGCTGATTCCTTGGGTGCCCAGAAAGTGTATGACAGACGTAGGTTCCCTAGCACTCTCCTCCCCAGCAGAGACATGTGCAGGTGGTTGGGGCCTGATCCTGCGTGTCTGGGTTCCTGCCCACAGCCCCAACTCAGGGGAAGCAGCCCCTGAGGCAAGACCTGCTGGAGGAGCCCTGCGCCCCCGCCTGATAGGCGAGTGCACAGCCAGCAGGGAAGCGAGCCTCCTCGGGGGAAGAGGAGGCAGCCCAGCCCCGTCAAGTTGAAAGCCCTGCTTGCACGGAGCTAAGTGCGCCTCCAGTACGGCAGAGCTCTAGCTCTGCTCAGAGCCCCGATCTGGCAGAGTTCCTGGCGCGAGGCTGCTCTGCCGGGGGCTAGCCTTGCCCAGACTTGCCTTGCTTTTAGGCTGCCTCTCCAGGAAGGAGCAGGCAGCAGGAGCCTGGGAGTCGCCACTGGCGCCTTTCTTGCCTCAGCTCCAATCCTGCCTTGCCTTTGCACTTAGGTCCCAGTCCTCCTTAAGGAGAGCTTAGGGGCTGGTGGGTTGCACACTGCCAAGGGCTCCAGCAGTGAGAATTCTGTCAGAGGGAAGGGAAGGGCAACTGCAGGGCTCCTCCAGCGGTTGCTTGGCCGCCCAGATTCAGCGCCACACGGAGAGCACCAGGCTCCCAGGCCCCTGGCTGGGGTTTTCAGCCCCGCACACACGGAGGCTGATTCCTTGGGTGCCCAGAAAGTGTATGACAGACGTAGGTTCCCTAGCACTCTCCTCCCCAGCAGAGACATGTGCAGGTGTTTGGGGCCTGATCCTGCGTGTCTGGGTTCCTGCCCACAGCCCCAACTCAGGGGAAGCAGCCCCTGAGGCAAGACCTGCTGGAGGAGCCCTGCGCCCCCCTGATAGGCGAGTGCACAGCCAGCAGGGAAGCGAGCCTCCTCGGGGGAAGAGGAGGCAGCAAGTCCCCCGTCAAGCTG
>NW_017190057.1:0-16147 GCF_001704415.2 Capra hircus
TGGATGTAAAATATCACAATACATTCCAAAGTTTAAAAGTGATGGATATTGACTTTCGCCCACTGGTGCTTCTTTTTATGTCATCTCCATTCTATTAGCTATGACAATGAATCATGTGCTGTGCTAAGTCACTTACATCGTGTCCAACTCTTTGGGATCATATGGACTAGGCCCCACCAGGCTCCTCTCTCCATGAGATTCTCTAGGCAAGGATACTGGAGTGGGTTGCCATGCTCTCCCTCAGGAGATCTTCCTGCCCCAGGGATCGAATCCATACCTCCCATGTCTCCTGCATGGGTATGTTCTGCATGTTCTTTACCACTAGAACCACCTGGGAAGCCCCAAGACACATGAACATCAGTGGATTGGCGGATCCACGGGGCATATACAGAACCATTCCTCCCAACAAAACTGAAGAATGACTTTAAAATCGCAAACAAAACATGAGTATATGTGTTCACACACTTCATGGAGCAAGGGTTTCTTCGATCTGGAAAACTGGCGTCGATGAAGGACTGTGTGAAGAATACTTCAAAGTCTATTTGGCAAACACAGCCTACGTTGGCTATATTTAGTCCTCAGATGAATGGAATGTCATGAGTACTGGGCGTTTCAAAGAAGCAGCCTGTGAAGCTGTGGACACTTATTGGGATGCGTGGTATACCACATTCACACGTTCAGTAGCATTGGTGCAAAAACGATACACTTCTCAGGGGAAGCTTCTACATGGACTCTTGGGATCAGAGCTCTAACTCATACACACATACTTTTCCTTTGAAAATGATCCTGCATGATAAGCAAACAAAACACTGGATGAACACCTAGACGGTGAGCTCTGTACTAAATGATTTGAAAGCCAGTAGATGGAATGAGCTGATGAGGAAGACTACAAACGAGTCATCTTCTTCAACTTGGTCAAACTGCTCATAGTCATACAAGTGAATGAAAAGTGGAGCCTGTTGTCATTCAATCTGTTGAAAAGAAAGAGAATAATACAACAAATTAGCAAATCTTATTTTCTTCATAAACATTATATTATTTCTGCACAGCTTTCTTACTGGCATGAATAGAATATCTACAATAATCACTTGTCACAGTGAAATGGATTCACATTCGATATCGATTCACATCTAGAATTGATGCCATAGCTGTTTGATACTATTGCTTGAATGAATGCAACTTATGTGACTTCACAAACTACAAACACGACTAACATAATAGGTATTAAAAAACCTTGAGTGACATGAGCGTGAAGACTTAGTAGAGTTGCTCTCAAGAATCATGATACTATTCTTCACTCCAGCCATAGGACTGGAATCTGTACATTAACACCCCTGCAAAAGAAACGGGAAGGATAGAATAATAATAAAGGAACTTCATAACTATATTCCTACTGTCAACATTCAACACTATGTTTTCTTTTCAACTGACTTTCATATTTGGTCTACTGTAACCTCTTCTGTGTTCATTTTATGCTAAACTTATTGCCAACAGTAAAATTACCATACGAGCTCTAATGAATTTTTTTACTTGCAAAGCTAGTGATAGAACCAAAGGCCAATATCTACATCAAACAGGAGGAACGGAATGGAAACTGTAAACAATTTTATGGAATAGCATTTCCGTGCTCCTATTCAGTCAAACGGACATTCAAAAGGATGTGATTTTTCTGAAAGTTTATTTCGGAAACTTGGAAGTGGATGACTGCAAACAATAAAACGAATAATATATTGATACATAATACGAATAATATACAGTGGGTCATTCTTTTTTCTATTCTGCCACAGCTAACTGACTGGAAGTCAGTTGTCGTAACTACTACTAACAGAAGACCCTCACCGATGAGTGAAGATATATAGGAAAATCCATAATAGATCTAAAAACCGTCAAAGATAAAATGGTCATGAAAAAATACAGTGACAGTTTAGTTGGTATAAGAAACAGGATGATTATGAAAGCAAAGCCAACAATCATGGATAGGCCATGGAAGCCCGTGGCTGTCACGAGTGTTGACTTGTATCCTTCATCTGAGGTTGTTAAAAGTGCGTGGTAAAATCCAGAGGTTTGCAGCAGTGGTAACCTCCTGAGCAGACTGAAATCCAAAGGGTTTCCAGAATATCCTGACGATTTCCATCTACTAGGCTGTGGTGAGCTCAAGCAATACATACTCCAGAGGACAGAAGACAGACGTCTACTGCACTTAGGGAGAAAGGGAATGTTGCTGCTCAGCCTAGTACAAGTGTAGAAGCAACACCTCGGTGATTCGATCTTTAAAGACTCCATACATATGAGAAAGACTGGTATGAATAATCCTTCAGAAGCGCCTTCTCAGACCTCCTCCCATCATAAGCACAAGCATAATGAAAACACTGAGTTTTCATGGGCTCACGCAAAATTAGACTCACTTATGACTTTGCTTTGAGAAGAGTTGAACTACTCATTGTTTAAGAGAAATGACCCTTTCTTCTCTGAAGACTTGTGAATCATTCATAGGGTGTGGTGAATAAACTACTTAAGGATCTAATCCATAAAAATGCGATAGGCTAAGCACAGAGATGTTTTTCTCCCTTTCTCAAAGGATGGAACATTTTGTATTTGCACTGACTTTATGTCTTGACTTCATGTACAATTAGATATTGATTTTTTTAGTTGACATACAATAGGACTAAAAATATTGATATAATACTGATAACTCATGTTGGTATGTGTGGTTGTCACATAGGATTCACAGGAGATTTAGATTCACAGTTGTCAACGTAAAGGATGAATGCTATTTAGCTTCTTCGTGACTCTAGACCACGAATGAAGAGTTTTCCTCAACATATTTCACTGAGGGAAATACAAGGATGATAGGCATAATACTATGCTTCGACTCACGGATATCGAAGCATTGTTCACAATACAGATCTGATTTTCGAAATCAGGGTTCTTTCAGTGTCCTTGAACAGCATTTGTTTTTCTGGATACAGAAGAAAAAACTCATGAGTATCAAACTGGTTCCCAGAAAACATGTGTATGAATTGTTATCTTCCTGAACCAGGGATCAAACCCACATCACTTCCACCTCCTGCACTGGTAGGCAGAGTATTTCTTTATCAACTGCGCCACCTGGGAATCGACATACATTTCAAGGACCACTGCCATCAGCTTCTACTGTTCATGACCAAACTAGGAGAAACAACATTGGAAGAAGGACTCATAAGGGTACTCATAGGAAGTACTCATAAGTCAAGGAACCGTTCTACTGGGTCCTCTCGTTATTACTGGGACAAGTCAGTTCCTCCGATGATGATGGGTATAACTGAAAAATTATTACAAATGCATGGGATGCGATGTCTACATGATAAATGTGTTCCTCTTATACTATTGCTTCAGGGATGTCTACTTCCGCATGAACGACTGCACTACAAGGGATGCCTGCTATTCCAGCTCAAGCAACAGATAGTCAAGTGCAGATCATTGTCCTTTGTTGAAAATAATCAGCAGTTTGTCAACATAGGGAACATGCCGGAGGAACCCTTGGGATGGAACTCTAAAAACAGGTTGGGCCCTCTTTTTGCCAGGCCCTGCGATAAAATACAAATCAGAAAAAGAAAAATAGCATCGGTTTTGTCAGGACTTCCTCATCTTTTCTTTCTCGGTAGCAGGAAGCAGACATTGAGGCCAGAGGACTGCAGGATTTCATTGTGAACTAACGTTGGGTGGGGTGGAGGCTCATCACTCTAGTAAGAATGTGGCTCACTAAAACGGAATTTCATTCACTTCATGGACATAGAGTTCTAGAATCCTTCATTAAGGAATTCAAGAAGCTATATTTCCTTACACCTTCACAATCTCTTGGTTTACAAGAATGTCAATTGCTAGTCCAGCACTTATACAATGAGTGTTACAGGTAGTATGAGTGTATAAATGATGACGAGCAATGACAGGAAGTTTATTTATTCTCTGTTTGAATTCTTGATTTTTTATATAATTTTTTATAATATCCTTACAGATGTAAATATTTTAGTGACATGTATAAATACACGTTGAGTAGTGCTATGATAACTCATAGTGTTGCCACAATAAATATCATGGTTATTATGTGCTTTTCATATATTCCTTTGGAGATTCTCTTGCATTATACATCATCATAAGATATTTAATAGTTTCCTAAACTGTACAGTAGGTCCTTGTGGCTTCTTTTATATATGGTAATGTATTTGTTAATAATTCAAACAAAAACTGGTACACAAATATTCATAGTGACATTCACAATAGCTCAAAGGTAGAACTCATTCAAGTGTCCGTTGGTGGGAGACTGAATATGCAACGCAAGGTATATTCAGAAGCTTGAACGGTATTCCACCATACAAAAAAGTACATTAAATGGTGCTGCCACTCTGCAAGACATTACACAAATGACTCCAAAACGAACACGTGGAAGAAATACATAGTTCGATTCCAATTCATGCTATGTACCCAAAAGGATTGGGAAAGGGGGCTGAAAAAAATGGATACTCCTTCCGTCATACTCACAACAGCATGATTCACACTGGCAAACAAACAGAAGCAATCGAAGTGTCCATGGCAGCCAATTCCATAAACAAACTGTGGTATACACACAATGGAATCTGATTCGGCCCTTCAAAGTCAGTAATTCTGACAATGCGACAATGTGGACAAACCTTATGGTCATTAGATTAAGTGAAATAAACCAGACCAAAAAAAGACAAACGTTCTGTGATTCCGCTCATATGAGATATCCAAACAAGTCAAATCTGTCAGAAATAGCAGAAAGTGATTCCGACCGATCGAAAAGAGTTCATGTTTCATGGACCTCAGTTTCCCTTGGAAAAACTGACTTCCCATCATATCTCCAAAACCAATTAGACAAATAACTGGAAGCTATATCCAGTCAAATGAATGTAGACATAATGTTACAGTGTACACCAAACTCACTCAAACTTCTCAACAGACAAAAGGCAAAACTGTATCTGTGGCACCTCAGCTTAGCTTAAAACTGTATCTACGGTACCTCACTTCTGCTTATAAAATTTAACAACAACAACAACACACTAAAGGCTATCCAAAAAAGGATAGAAAACACATATAACATCAACTTTAAAAAATTAGAAATTGAAACGGTGAAAAACCTTATTCACAAAACTTAAACACAAGCCACAGGAAACTATATTTATAAAATAGATATCTGATAAAGGATTGTTCTCCAAATATACCAAAAAATCTAGAACAATCTCATAAAATATGTATACACCTAAACACCTGGCCTACAAAAATATAAAGATAGTAAATAAGCCTATCAAAAAGACTCAAAACCACATAGCATTAGGAAATGACAAACTAAAATAACAGTGAGGTAGCACTGCACACCTATTAGATCCAGTCAACTCAAGAAAAGGGGGTAGGGCACAGCTTCTCCGGTGGCTCAGTGGTAAAGAATCTGCCTGACAATGCAAGACACTCTAGTTCGATCCCTTACCCCAGAAGATCCCACAAGCCACAGAGAAACATAGCTGGATTTTTCCACAGCTAAACAAGGCTCACCTGTGACCTGAATCCTTCATGTCCAGCACTTACTAAACAGCTTTGAAAACATGTCCAGACAAAAAAGGATCGCATGATTATATACAACAGCTCGACTTGTAATCACTACAAACTTTCAAATATCAGGATGTCTTCAGTAGATGACAGTGTAAACAAATGGGGATACATGCAAAGTGAAGGGGAGCAAATGCTACCACAAAATATACCACCTCAGCATGAGGATTAGTTGGACCCAATTAACTTTTATTTTTTTAGAGGACACATGATCATCTCTGAAACCCAAGTTCAAGACAGCTCTTCTGTGAGTCACATTTACCAGAGAAATCTCATTTCAAAGGAATCCTCTCTATATGCCAGATAGAAGGATGAGACACAGTCTTTTGAAACTCTTTTTTCTTTTCTATCGATAGGGAAAGCTAAGCCGTAAATCTGCACAGCCACCATACCCTTCCTTTCCTTTGGTTGTATTTTTTTAAATATTTGTTTCTGTTTTCATTTGGCTGCGCCAGGTCAACCTTCATTGAGGCAAGCCAGATATTTAGCTACAGCATGCAAATTCTCTGTTGTGGCATGGGAGATCTAGTTCTTGGATCAGGAAATGAACCTGGGCCTCCTTCTTTGGGAGTGTCCAGTCTCAGCCACTGGACCACCAGGAAGTGCCTGTTTTGTTTTCAGATGAAGATGGAATCTAAGGTGATATCTTGGGCCATTTCAGTCACTGACTCAGTTTCCTGAGTTTGTCCAAAGCACGCACAAGGTGCACATTATTAAACTGGTTTGCAAAACAAGAAAAGGTTGTCTGCTACAACACTGTATGCTTACAAATATCTAAATGGTAAATGGCATAGTATTGATTTTTCATTACTATGGGGGGAGAAAGAATGCAGGATTCATACATGTTACAACACGAATAAATATTCAAACCATCTTCAGTGAAAAAAAAATCCACATAGAAAAGGCCACCCAGAACCCTTATTCACCATGTCTGCTTTCAATCCATCAAGTTTGTCCAAATAACTGAAAATCTCAGTAACACTCTAAATAAAGAAAAAAGGATGAAGATGGAAACAAAAGATATATTCATACACTTGAACATTGCAAAGTGGAAGTGGGGCGGTGGATTACATTATAACGTAGATACCATATGATTTCCTGATTTTGGAGATTATGTGCTGGTTCTGCAGAAGGTACCCATTTTGGATAAAACACATAGAGTCTTTTAGATGATGTGGCAAATGCTAGCACTTGTTCCCATTGCTAGGCATTTTCTGTACATTTTAAATGACTGGAAAGTATACTAGGTTTCAAAACAACCATGTCAATACCACAAAAGAAATTTAGAGTAGACAGGCAGGAAGCTTTCTGATACAGGCCAAGACTTACCCAGACGAAGTTCAAGGGAAGCTGCGATGCTCACTGCCCTTGAAGGAGTCCACGTGGAATGAAGAAGTACTGTGGGAAGTCTCTTAGTAACCACCATGTCTTGGGTCCTCTGGATGACCTACTGCAGGAGAAACAGATGTTACAGATAAAACGTTCCACATCACTTCACAAAATGTTGTTAGACTACTTTCAGTAAAGCTGAATCATTTGGGATCAATTTACAATCATATAATAGACTACCATTTACAGTCCAAAAATCACTTGCATTTCTAGACACTCATAACAATCAGAAAAAAAAATTAAGAAACTCCCACTTAAATAAAACATCTAGCAACAAACTTAATCAAGAACATAAAAGACCAGTAGTCAGAAAACTAGAAAGCACTGATAAAGAAACCAAAGAAAACACAAATACACAGAAAACTATTCCACGCTCATGCACTGGAACAATGAGGAATTAAAAGGTCCATTCCAACCAAAGTCATCAACAAATACACGGACTGCAATCACAAAATAACATTCAATGGCATTTTTCACAGAAATAGAAATATTCCTCATATTAGACTGCTACTGTTGACCAGGACCTTAAACGGCCAAAAAGACTCTGAGAAAGAGGAACACAGCTGGAGGCATCTTCCTATCCCTCTTCAAACTACATCACGGAGCTGTAGTGACCACCACAGTGAGGAACTGGCAGGAACACAGACACATGGACTCCAGGAGAGAATAGAGAGCCCAGAAACGAACCCACATGTACATGGTCAGTTCCTGAAAATCAAACCAGGAACGAGCGAAGAGGAAAGGACAGTCTTCTCAAGAAACAGTGACAGGAAAACGGCCACCTACCACGGAAGAACATCAGTGTTCATCCTCTACATCATCTAACGCAAATCGAACTGAAAACCCACCGCTTTGCACACGGAGCTCTTTCCCCCTGAGTCCTCCGAGATGGACCTCCAGTCAGCCCTCAGCTGGACACAGGAAACGTCTACTCCGTCCTCATTTTTCGCTCTTGCAGCGCCTCCCTGCTGGTGGGCACTGAGGCAACCCTGCTCCTCTCAGCCTGGATGCAGCCCTGTTATCCAGAAGCCTGAGCCCTGATGGTCCTGAGGAGACAAAGCTCCCGCCAGCTGCTCACGGGGCAGAGCCTAAAGGCAAAGCGTCCTGCGCCCGCGGGTCAGAGGGGGCTTTGGCGCCCCCCTGCGGGCCACAGGAGAAGAGCGGGCAGCCCGGCGCTCACAGACCTCAGAGGGCTCACCCAGAAGCAGCTCTGCTGCGAGCACTCAGACTGGAAGCCCAAACTGAAATGGAGCAGAATAGCTCCATGACCCTCCGCAAAACATGGCTAAGGAACAATCAGAGCCTGTATGGAATGCAGCCATAAAAAGGAACACATGTGAGTTTGTTCTAATAAAGGGGAGGGAAGTCAGTCAAAGAGAGAAAAACATGGAATCTAGAAGGATGGTACTGACGAGTCTGTTCACAGAGCAGCAATGGAGGTGCAGACATAGAGAACAGACTTACAGACGAGGGTGGGGAACAAGAGGGAGAGGGTGAGATGAATGGAGAGAGCAGCATGGATGCAGGTACACCAACCTTTGTAAATAGACAACCAATGGGAATTTGCTGTATGATTCAGGGAACTCAAACTGGGGCTCAGTAGTAACCTAGAGAGGTGGGAATGCGTGCGAGGTGGGAGGGAGATTCCAGAGCAAGAGGACATAGGTACACCTATGGTCAATTCATGTGGATGTATGACAAATCAAACCAATATTGTAAAGCAATGATCAATCAACTAAAAAGAAATAACTGTTTAAAAAAATATGAACATACACACAAACTTTGCAACAAGGTAACTCCATTTTAAAAACTATTGAAATTTTAGAAAACTACAAACGTTCTACATGACCTTCGGTCTGGTGATCAGGTCTAACATACACAAAACAAGCCAACTTACCCAATTATGAATACAAATGAGTTAACACATTGCCTTTTATCATTTCATACATTTACCCTGTGGAGGACCTTACTCGAGAGAACCAAAAAGAAACTGCTAAATGAACCACGGACCACCCACCCTGGCCAGGCAACAGAGAAAAGAAAACACTTGCAGGAGTCATCTCACAACAGGAGGTCCTGGGAAGGAACAAGGAACGAACAAGCTACCACCAACCAGAATTCTGGAGAGGTCAGGAGATGGGAGGCTCCAGTTCAGAGGTCCTACCAACCTCCCAGGATGCACTTCGCTGGAATCCATCTCGGCTGAGTGATGCGTGTGCCCCCAAGAAGGATCCCAATTCAGAATGCCTGGCAAGAGACAAACCAGAAATGAACCCGATGACCATAAAACCTGAGAGTGCGAGCCACGTGACAGAGTGGTTCTCTCCGTTTCCCTCACCCTCCTGCCCTCCACCCCGGCAGCCCTTCCCAATGAAGCCTCTCGCTTGGACAGCACTCCTCTCCTCAGACAACTCATTGCCCAGTGTCAGACAAGAACTCACTCTCAAGCCCTGGAAGGGAACCCCCTTCCTTCATCAAAAGCAATATCCAGGAGAAAAGAGCTTCCAAACGCTATCTTGCAGAGAAGGAAATCAGACAAGGCAATGGCAGCCCGCTCCAGTACCATTGCCTGGAGAATCCCACGGACAGAGGAGCCTGGTAGGCTGCAACCCCGGGGTCACTAAGAGTCGGACACGACTTCACTGAGTGACTTCACTTTCACTTTTCACTTTCATGTACTGGAGGAGGACATGGCAACCCACTCCAGTGTTCTTGCCTGGAGAATCCCAGGGACAGAGGAGCCTGGTAGGCTGCTGTCTATGGGGTCGCGCAGAGTCAGGCACGACTGAAGCGACGTGGCAGCAGCAGCAGAGAAGGAAATGGCACCACCTGCAGTACTCTGGTCTCAGAAATCCTAGGGACAGAGGAGCTTGGTGGGCTACAGTCCAAAAGCAGGGCATTTCTGACGGGAGGAAACAGTCCCAGGGAAGCTGAGCTGCTCACCAAAGGCCCCAGAGCTTTGGATAGCACACCAGAGCTGTGGCTGAGGATTCCCAGCTGCCATGCCTCTTGATCCTGGCCTCTTTCACTAGATACGTGTGTGGAAAACTAGAATCTCAAATATGCCCTGGTGGTTCCATAGTCAAGAATCCACCTGCCAGTGCTGGAGATGCATGTGCGATCCCTAGGATGGGAAGATGCCACATCCTATGGAGCCCGTGTGCCACAACTGCCGAGCCTGTGCTCTAGATCCTGGAAGCCACGATGCCGAGTTCACATGCCGCAGCCACTGAAGCCCGTGAGCCTGTGCCCCTCAACAAGAGGACACACTGCAGTGAGAAGCCTGCAAACCACTCGTTATGGCCCATGCTCACCAAAACTAGAGAAAAGCCCACACACAAAGATGCAACACAGCCAACAATCAATAAAACTCTTTTCCTAAAAAAATGCACATCTGACAAAGAAACTGTACTCGAATTGTCCAAGAACACTAGAGCAAACAAGCCCATTCATAATTGGTAACGACTGAAATAGACACCTGGCCACTGAGGGTATACTGATAGTAAACTATCATACAAAAACATACTCAAGATACTGGTGCGATGCACGCAGAGCCCCCTTTGAAAGACAATCTGACAGTTTTTTTTTTTTTCAGTAACCACGTGGGACAAGCACTGAATTCTGTGTATGACAAGCGGTGGAAGCCAGGTATCTTACCATTGGAAGGCAAAGTTCCAGATAAACAAAAGGAAACGTTACAATGTCCATGTCGTGGTGGATCAGGTTGGAGACATCATCACAAATTACCTTTAACTGAATATGTTCAAAGGTGAGCTGGAATACATGGAGATATATCTCCATGTATTGTCAGCTGAGCATATTGAGCTCCTACATGTATGTTTTAAATATCATTCTCTAATAAAAGGGAACAGGAAACATCTCCGATGGCCTGGTGGTAAAGAAGCTGCCTACCGATGCAGGGAACACGGGTTCAATTCCTGTGTAGAAGATTCCACACGCCCAGGGGCAATGAAGCCCTTGAACAACTCTTGACGTTTGCATGCTCCAGAGCCCAAGTTCTGCACACAGAGAAAGCACTGCAATGAGAAGCCATGGCACAGCAACTAGAAGGTAGCCTCTGCTCACTACAACTAGACAAAGGAGCAATAAAGACCCAGCACAGTCAAAAATAATGTCATGTTAAAAAAAGGACAGTTCTTTGAAGAAATGACTGAGACTAGGGGTGCGACTGTAAATATATGAGCCAGGGTCATCTTCAATTATGAGAAATTAAAGAAACTAAAGACAACTATCAAGCTGTCCAAACGGATACAAATGAATGACGACACAGTGTTATCTGTATACACCAGCAAATAACAATCTGAAAGGGAATTGAAACAAACAATTCCCCTTCAATCACGTCAACATTAATAAAAGACTTTGCTATGGATGGAATGAGGATGACAAGACTGGCACACTGGAAATGATACATGATTGCTGAAAAATACCCTCAAGCCATGGACAGAGACTCCATAGCGATGACAAGACTTCAGTTGGCAATACCGTGGAATGCATCTGCCATCTGAAATGAAGATTCAATATGAATTACAAAAGGCTGAAAGGTGGCTGCTAAACCACAAAAGATGCCAGCATTCTTGGCCTCCAGAGGAGAATTCAATCCAGGGCAAGTGACGAAGCTTGATGGCTCAGAGGTTTTCTGTGAAAAAGTTTGATTCAAGTAGAAAAGAGATCGAGAGAGCTGCTGACGTAGACATTCAAAGGGGGAAGAAAGAGTACCCCCTGCTAGTCTTTAGCCAGATGTTATACAGCCACTAGCAGTCTGCTAAGGAAAGAAAGACAATGTCTCAGAGAATGGCACCAGGCCCCTCACCCACAGCATGCATTGAGATCACATTGGCAGCAGATGAGTCATCCCAGGCCAGAAAATGATGGACATGAATCTTGAAGAAAGGCAGATTTCCAAGCAAATATATAGTTTCATTCACAGAGGTTAAGAGAACCAGGTATGAGTAAGACAAACCGGTTTGTCGAGTCGTTTCTGAGCCCTTAGGGGGAACTGACCTGAAGACATTAACATACCTTAAGACAAACATTTCCATAAGAACAATGCATTGCTTAGTTCAAGGTTTGAGAAAAGTTAAATTCAGGTGGAGCCAGGAGTTGTCATGGCAACACAGAATTTTCAGAGAAACCTTCTTTTACATTTGTATCAAGATGGAGAAAAAAAAACCGCAGCCCTCTTTGGTCTCCTCCTGCCTCTTAAGAGAGAGAAAAAAACGTCTGACACTTGCAGTTTATTTTCTCTGTCTGGAGACCCCTGGCCTTCCTGCCTGTTATCCTCTCCAGGCCTGTAGGAAGCAATACACTCGGCTGCTTGGGAAAAGCGCGCGGGTCTGAGCTGTATGCAAAGGGGTGAAGCGGTAAAACCCTCGGCCCCAAAGGCGAGGCTTTTCTGCGATCGCCATTTCAGTCGGCTCCGAGACTGCAAACAAAGGGCAGAAGACATGGTTCCCTGCTCCGCCGAGTCCGAGTTCCCTTACCTGTGGTCCACAGCCCTGCGCTCTGCTCGCTGGATGCCAATCGACGGGGACCCAGGAGCCCACGAAACGAGCAGTCCCAGCTGCAATGGCGAGCCCTGAGAGCACAACTGGGGACCCCTGGCCCCGAGGCGCCGCCATGTTCACCCCGCCCCAGACCCGCTCCCGTGAGCCGCGCCCCTGACCAGCCGCCCAGGCTCGCCCCGCCCCCGACGCGCGCACGGTGCGCCCCGCCCCCACGCCCCCTGCCAGGCCAGGCCCGCGGGACCGCGACTGCCTCCAGGGGAAACACAAGGACAAGCAGATCCACCCCACCGAGACAACCCAAGCTTTTTCTCAGCTCATCTGTCTATGATTTAGGGATAAGAAGCAAAGATGACCTAGGACAGCCATGATATTCTATAGAGCCAGACCCTGGCGCGCAGAGGCTTGAAGAGGGCCCGGGAGCGCTGCCTGAAACAGCAAGCCTCTGTAGCATAGCGGTTAGGCAGGCTGGTAAGTCAGGCAGACTAGGGTCTGTAGGTCAGGAGTTCAAGTCCCGGGTTTAACTCTTTCCCTTTTAGGGGGCGGGGGACCACAAGAGGCGGGGCTTAGACCAGAAAAGTTTCTTTTGATTTTAGAGGTTTATTGTGAAGCTTAGGGTTAGGGTTCGGGCAACCCCCCAACTCGCTCGGGTTCGGGTTCGGGGTTAGGGTTAGAATTCGGGGAACCCCCCTCTTCTTAGAGTTCGGGTTTGGGTTAGGGTTCAGGTCAGGGTCAGGGTTCAGGTTACGGTTAGGGCTTAAAGTGAGCGCTAATGGGGCCCATAGTTCTTTATTAGCCTGCCCTGGCGGGCCGAGGCTTGAAGAGTGCCTGGGAGCAGCATGAAACCCGGGGGGCTTTGTTAGCATAGCGGTTAGGCTGACGGCCGAGTAAACATGCAATCTGGCTTTGTGGGTCAGAAGTTCCAGTCCGGGCTTGCCTTTTTTGCTTTGAGCGGATGGGGGACCGCAAGGGGCGGGGCTTAGGCCAGAAAAGTTTCTTTTTCTTTTAGAGTTTTATTGTTAGGGTTAGGGTTAGGGTTAGGGTGCCGGCATCCCCTCAACTTGTTAGGGTTCAGGTTCAGAGTTCGGGTTACGGGAATCCCCTCCCTTCTTAGGGTTTGGATTCGGGTTCGGGTTAGGGTTCAGGGTTCGGGTTTGGGGTTTGGAGTTCAGGGTTTGGGGTTCCGGGTTCGCGGTTCTCGTTTGGGGTTTGGGGTTCCGATTAGGGGTTCAAGGTTCAGCTTAGGGGTTTGGGGTTTGGGGATCAGGTTATGGGTTCTCGGTTCAGATTAGGGGTTTGCAGTTGGGGTTTGGGGTTTGAGGATCGGGTTAAGGGTTTGGGGTTTGGGGCTCGCGGTTTGAGTTTGGGGCTTGGGTTTGGGGTTTGGGGATCAGGTTAGGGGTTCTCGGATTGGTTTAGAGGTTCGCAGTTGGGGTTTGGGGTTTGAGGTTAGGGTTAGGGGTTTGGGGTTTGAGGTTCACGGTTGGGGTTGGGGATTTGGGATTCGGGTTAGGGGTTTGGGGTTCGCGGTTTGGGTTTGGGGTTTGGGTTAGGGGTTCGCGGTTAGGATTTGGGGTTTGGGGTTCGGGGTAGGGATTCTCGGTTCGGGTTAGGGGTTGGCAGTTTAGGTTAAGGCTTAGGGGTTTGGGGTTTGGAGTTTGGGATTTGGGTGAGGGGTTCGCGGTTTGGGGTTCCAGTTATGGGTTTGGGGTTTGGGTTGAGGGTTGGGGGTTGGGGATTAGGGGTTCGGTTTCTGGGTTGACGGTTTGGGTTAGGGATTAGGGGTTTAGGATTTGGGTTTGGGGTTTGGGGATTCGGGTTTGAGGTTCCGATTAGGGGTTGAGTATGTGAGGTTTGTGGTTCGGGGGTCGAGATTTGAGGTTTGGGGTTTGGGGTTCAGGGGATTGGGTTCATGGTTTGGGGTTGGGGGTGTGAGGTGCAGTTTCGAGTTTTGCTGTTCGGGTTAGGAATTAGGGGTTGGCAGTTCGGGGTTCGGCTTAGAGGTTTGGGGTGTGCGGTTTTGGATTTGAGGTTTGGGGTTCCGGTTAGGGGTTTGGGGTTTGGGGTTCGGGTTAGCAGTTTGGAGTTTGGGTTTGGGGGTTGGGGTTTCGGGGTTTAGGGTTCGGTTTTGGTGTTTGCGGTTTGGGATTGGGGTTTGGGATTTGGGGTTCAGGTTAGGGGTTTGCGATTCGGGTTAGGGGTTTGGGGTTCGGGTTCGGGGTGTGGGGTGGGGGTACAGGTTAGGGGTTTGGGTTCAGGGTTTGGGGTTCGGTTTAGGGGTGTGCGGTTTGGGTTTGGGTTTGGGGTTCGGGCTAGTGGTTTGGGGTTCGGGGTTGGGTTCTGGATTGGGGTTCGGAGTTATGGATTCGGGGTTTGGGCTACGTGTTTCAGGATTTGCGGTTCGGGGCTTGAGGGTCGGGGTTTGGGTTTGGGGTTTAGGGCTCGGGTTAGGGGTTTGGGTTAGGGTTAGGGGTTCACGGTACGGGTTAGGTGTTTGGGGTTCGGAGTTTGGGGATTGGGTTAGGGGTTTTGAGTTCGGGTAAGGGGTTTGGAGTTCCCTGTTCAGGGTTTGGGGTTTGCGGTTGGGATAGGGGTTCAGATTCAGGATATGGGGTTTGGGGTTCGGGTACCATGTTTGGGTATGTGGTTCGGGGTTTGGGGTATGTGGTTCATTGTTTGGGGTTTGAAAGCCCTCCTTGCAGGGAGCTAGGTGCGCCTCCAGTACGGCAGAGCTCTGGCTCTGCTCAGAGCCCCGATCTGGCAGAGTTCCCGTCGCGAGGCTGCTCTGCCATGGGCGAGCCTTGCCCAGACTTACCTTGCTTTTAGGCTCCCTCCCTAGGAAGGAGCAGGCTGTGTGAGGCTGGGAGACGCCACTGGCGCCTTCCTGGCTTCAGCTCTTCCCCTGCCTTGCCTTTGCACTTAGGTCCCAAGCGTCCTTGAGGAGGGCTCAGGGGCTGGTGGGTTGCACACTACCAAGGGCTCCAGAAGTGAGAGTTCTGTAGGAGGGATCGAAAGGCAACAGCAGGGCTCCTTCAGCGGTTGCTTGGCCGCCCAGACTCAGCGCCACACGGAGAGCACCAGGTTCCAAGGGCCCCTGGCTGGGTTTTGCAGCCCCGAACACCCAGAGGCTGACTCCATGGGTGCCTAGAAAGTGTGTGACAGACGTAGGTTCCCCGCACTCTCCTCCCCAGCAGAGACATGTGCAGGTGGTTGGGGCCTGATCCTGCGTGTCTGGGTTCCTGCCCACAGCCCCAACTCAGGGGAAGCAGCCCCTGAGGCAAGACCTGCTGGAGGAGCCCTGCGCCCCCGCCTGATAGGCGAGTGCACAGCCAGCAGGGAAGCGAGCCTCCTCGGGGGAAGAGGAGGCAGCCCAGCCCCGTCAAGCTTGAAAGCCCTGCTTGCACGAAGCTAAGTGGCGCCTCCAGTACGGCAGAGCTCTAGCTCTGCTCAGAGCCCCGATCTGGCAGAGCCCCGATCTGGCAGAGTTCCTGGCGCAGGCTGCTCTGCCAGGCTAGCCTTGCCAGACTTGCCTTGCCCTTCTTGCCTCAGCTCCAATCCTGCCTTGCCTTTGCACTTAGGTCCCAGTCCTCCTTAAGGAGGGCTTAGGGGCTGGTGGGTTGCACAAGGGCTCCAGC
>NW_017190058.1:0-16139 GCF_001704415.2 Capra hircus
AGTTCCATCCAAGGCCGGCATGTTCCCTATGTTGACAAACTGCTGATTATTTTCAACAAAGGACAATGATCTGCACTTGACTATCTGTTGCTTGAGCTGGAATAGCAGGCATCCCTTGTAGTGCAGTCGTTCATGCGGAAGTAGACATCCCTGAAGCAATAGTATAAGAGGAACACATTTATCATGTAGACATCGCATCCCATGCATTTGTAATAATTTTTCAGTTATACCCATCATCATCGGAGGAACTGACTTGTCCCAGTAATAACGAGAGGACCCAGTAGAACGGTTCCTTGACTTATGAGTACTTCCTATGAGTACCCTTATGAGTCCTTCTTCCAATGTTGTTTCTCCTAGTTTGGTCATGAACAGTAGAAGCTGATGGCAGTGGTCCTTGAAATGTATGTCGATTCCCAGGTGGCGCAGTTGATCAAGAAATACTCTGCCTACCAGTGCAGGAGGTGGAAGTGATGTGGGTTTGATCCCTGGTTCAGGAAGATAACAATTCATACACATGTTTTCTGGGAACCAGTTTGATACTCATGAGTTTTTTCTTCTGTATCCAGAAAAACAAATGCTGTTCAAGGACACTGAAAGAACCCTGATTTCGAAAATCAGATCTGTATTGTGAACAATGCTTCGATATCCGTGAGTCGAAGCATAGTATTATGCCTATCATCCTTGTATTTCCCTCAGTGAAATATGTTGAGGAAAACTCTTCATTCGTGGTCTAGAGTCACGAAGAAGCTAAATAGCATTCATCCTTTACGTTGACAACTGTGAATCTAAATCTCCTGTGAATCCTATGTGACAACCACACATACCAACATGAGTTATCAGTATTATATCGATATTTTTAGTCCTATTGTATGTCAACTAAAAAAATCAATATCTAATTGTACATGAAGTCAAGACATAAAGTCAGTGCAAATACAAAATGTTCCATCCTTTGAGAAAGGGAGAAAAACATCTCTGTGCTTAGCCTATCGCATTTTTATGGATTAGATCCTTAAGTAGTTTATTCACCACACCCTATGAATGATTCACAAGTCTTCAGAGAAGAAAGGGTCATTTCTCTTAAACAATGAGTAGTTCAACTCTTCTCAAAGCAAAGTCATAAGTGAGTCTAATTTTGCGTGAGCCCATGAAAACTCAGTGTTTTCATTATGCTTGTGCTTATGATGGGAGGAGGTCTGAGAAGGCGCTTCTGAAGGATTATTCATACCAGTCTTTCTCATATGTATGGAGTCTTTAAAGATCGAATCACCGAGGTGTTGCTTCTACACTTGTACTAGGCCGAGCAGCAACATTCCCTTTCTCCCTAAGTGCAGTAGACGTCTGTCTTCTGTCCTCTGGAGTATGTATTGCTTGAGCTCACCACAGCCTAGTAGATGGAAATCGTCAGGATATTCTGGAAACCCTTTGGATTTCAGTCTGCTCAGGAGGTTACCACTGCTGCAAACCTCTGGATTTTACCACGCACTTTTAACAACCTCAGATGAAGGATACAAGTCAACACTCGTGACAGCCACGGGCTTCCATGGCCTATCCATGATTGTTGGCTTTGCTTTCATAATCATCCTGTTTCTTATACCAACTAAACTGTCACTGTATTTTTTCATGACCATTTTATCTTTGACGGTTTTTAGATCTATTATGGATTTTCCTATATATCTTCACTCATCGGTGAGGGTCTTCTGTTAGTAGTAGTTACGACAACTGACTTCCAGTCAGTTAGCTGTGGCAGAATAGAAAAAAGAATGACCCACTGTATATTATTCGTATTATGTATCAATATATTATTCGTTTTATTGTTTGCAGTCATCCACTTCCAAGTTTCCGAAATAAACTTTCAGAAAAATCACATCCTTTGGAATGTCCGTTTGACTGAATAGGAGCACGGAAATGCTATTCCATAAAATTGTTTACAGTTTCCATTCCATTCCTCCTGTTTGATGTAGATATTGGCCTTTGGTTCTATCACTAGCTTTGCAAGTAAAAAAATTCATTAGAGCTCATATGGTAATTTTACTGTTGGCAATAAGTTTAGCATAAAATGAACACAGAAGAGGTTACAGTAGACCAAATATGAAAGTCAGTTGAAAAGAAAACATAGTGTTGAATGTTGACAGTAGGAATATAGTTATGAAGTTCCTTTATTATTATTCTATCCTTCCCGTTTCTTTTGCAGGGGTGTTAATGTACAGATTCCAGTCCTATGGCTGGAGTGAAGAATAGTATCATGATTCTTGAGAGCAACTCTACTAAGTCTTCACGCTCATGTCACTCAAGGTTTTTTAATACCTATTATGTTAGTCGTGTTTGTAGTTTGTGAAGTCACATAAGTTGCATTCACTCAAGCAATAGTATCAAACAGCTATGGCATCAATTCTAGATGTGAATCGATATCGAATGTGAATCCATTTCACTGTGACAAGTGATTATTGCAGATATTCTATTCATGCCAGTAAGAAAGCTGTGCAGAAATAATATAATGTTTATGAAGAAAATAAGATTTGCTAATTTGTTGTATTATTCTCTTTCTTTTCAACAGATTGAATGACAACAGGCTCCACTTTTCATTCACTTGTATGACTATGAGCAGTTTGACCAAGTTGAAGAAGATGACTCGTTTGTAGTCTTCCTCATCAGCTCATTCCATCTACTGGCTTTCAAATCATTTAGTACAGAGCTCACCGTCTAGGTGTTCATCCAGTGTTTTGTTTGCTTATCATGCAGGATCATTTTCAAAGGAAAAGTATGTGTGTATGAGTTAGAGCTCTGATCCCAAGAGTCCATGTAGAAGCTTCCCCTGAGAAGTGTATCGTTTTTGCACCAATGCTACTGAAACGTGTGAATGTGGTATACCACGCATCCCAATAAGCGTCCAGAGCTTCACAGGCTGCTTCTTTGAAACGCCCAGTACTCATGACATTCCATTCATCTGAGGACTAAATATAGCCAACGTAGGCTGTGTTTGCCAAATAGACTTTGAAGTCTTCTTCACACAGTCCTTCATCGACGCCAGTTTTCAGATCGAAGAAACCCTTGCTCCATGAAGTGTGTGAACACATATACTCATGTTTTGTTTGCGATTTTAAAGTCATTCTTCAGTTTTGTTGGAGGAATGGTTCTGTATATGCCCCGTGGATCTGTGCATGAAAGCCCTAATAACTAATGTGAATCGACTTCACTACCAAGGGATGTTTTCATATCTATTGAGGATTTAGTTCATGTATTTCGATTTTAACTTTCTGTCTTACAGCCTTGTTTGTAGATCAAAGCTATTTGAAAGTGTCATCTGGTTTTCAATGGCTTGTGAGGTTATTCATGAGTGGTTTATAAAACCGAATGGATTGTACGTAGCCATACTTTGTTGTCATTCTATGAATTTGAAGAATGTCTGAAGAATGTCTGCAGTGATGCCTTAAAGATTCATACAATTGATGTCCAATATTTATCTCAATAGACTTGCTTTCAATTTGTAGTTTCCTATGCATATGTCTTTCTTTATGGATTTGGGTAGAAGTCGTATTGGAACACTGAAAAATCTGTGATATCAGCCGTGCTGACCTTCTTTCCGGTGGTCATCATTAAGATTTTCACGCTCACTGTCACTTTGTGCAATGCTATGGATCCTAGTGGAAACAGGTGCCGTTCATCCTACTTTTGTGAAGATTGAACTCATCGTAGAAAGTGGAATTTGTTGAAATATTTATGGTATCAATATATCCTGTGTATATAATTACCCAGATTACGGGTGCGTATCTGATTGCTAAGTTATAAAATGTATGAGATAGATGTGATCCATCAATGGCGATTGGATACGTGGTGGAGAGGTATTTTGGTGATGCAAGAGATTTAAATGATGTGATCAGAGTATTTATATCCCTTTTATGTGGATAATGGGTCTTGGATCGATGTTTGAAACATTCCAACCTTGTCTTTTGTTATGCATGGGAAGTGTCCAAAACGAAGATGATGCAGGTACGTACTTCAAGGGTAAGTATAGGGTTGAGGGCGTGACTATGAAGTGGGTTAGGGTTAGGATGTGGATAGGGTGTCGGGTGAGGGAAGGGTTAAGGTTACAGTGTGCAGAACAGCCCCCCAACTTGTTAGGGTGAGGGGTGAGGCGTGAGGGTTAGGGTTAGGGGTGAGGGTGAGGGTAAGGCTTCAAGGTGAGGGTGAGGGTAAGGGTTCAGGGTGAGGGTGTGGGTGAGGGCGAGGGTAAGGGCTCGGGGTGAGGGTTCAGGGTGAAGGTGTGGGTCTCACATCTGATAAACGATTGCATTCCAAATATACCCTTCATTTCCCTCGAACAGAGCTCTCACTGTTGGAGCCCTTGGCAGTGTGGAAGCCACCGGCCCCTAAGCCACCACAAGAACGCCTGGGGCCTAGGTGCAAAGGCAAGGCAGGAGCAGAGCTGAGGCCAGGAAGGTGCCAGTGGCGTCTCCCAACCTCGTGCAGACTGCTCCTTCCTGGGCAGGAAGTCTAGAAGCCAGGCAAGTCTGGGCAAGGCTCGCCCCAGGCAGAGCAGCCTCGCGCAAGGAACTCTGCCAGATCAGGGCTCTCAGCGGAGCTGGAGCTCTGCCATACTGGAGGCGCACTCGGCTCCACCCCAGCAAGGCTTGCAGCAGCAGGCGACTGGGCTGCCTCCTCTTCCCCGGAGGAGGCTCCCTTCCACTTGTCCTGTGCACTCGGCTTCCAGGCGGAGCCATACCTCGCCTCCTGCAGGTCTTGGCTCAGGGGTTACTTCCCCTGAGCTGGGGTTGTGGGCGGGAACCCAGACACGCAGGGGCAGGCCCCAACAACCTGCACACAGCTCTGCTGGGGAGAAGAGCATTAGGGAACCTATGTATTTCAGGCAAATGATGGGAGACCACAAGTGAGTCGCCAGCCTGCTGGCTGCAGACACCACTGGGTGCATGGTGCTCTCAATGTGGCGCTGAGTCTGGACAGCCAAGCAACAGCTGAAGGAGCTCTGCAGTTGCCGTCGCTCTCAAGGAAGTCTCAGTTGCCCTCCTGTCTCTGACAGAACATCTCAGTGCTGGAGCCCTTGGAGTGTGGAGCCCCTAAGCCCTCCCAAGTGCAAAGGCAAGGCAGGGGTGTCTCAAGGCAAGTCTGCTCTCTGCCAGATCGAGAGCTAGAGCTCTGCCGTACTGGAGGCGCACTTAGCTCCGTGCAAGCAGGGCTCTGTCCTCTTCCCCGAGGAGGCTCGCTTCCCTGCTGGCTGTGCACTCGCCTATCAGGCGGGGGCGCAGGGCTCCTCCAGCAGGTCTTGCCTCAGGGGCTGCTTCCCCTGAGTTGGGGCTGTGGGCAGGAACCCAGACACGCAGGATCAGGCCCCAAACACCTGCACATGTCTCTGCTGGGGAGGAGAGTGCTAGGGAACCTACGTCTGTCATACACTTTCTGGGCACCCAAGGAATCAGCCTCCGTGTGTGCGGGGCTGAAAACCCCAGCCAGGGGCCCTGGGAGCCTGGTGCTCTCGTGCGGCGCTGATTCTAGGCGGCCTAGAAACCGCTGGAGGAGCCCTGCAGTTGCCCTTCCCTTCCCTCTGACAGAGCTCTCACTGCTGAAGCCCTTGGCAGTGTGCAACCCACCACCCCCTAAGCCCTCCCCAACGACGCCTGGCACCTATGTGCAAAGGCAAGGCAGGATTGGAGCTGAGGCAAGGAAGGCGCCAGTGGCGTCTCCCAGGCTCGCTCAGACAGCTCCTTCCTGGGGAGGGAGCCTAAAAGCAAGGCAAGTCTGGGCAAGGCGAGCCCCGGCCGAGCAGCCTCGCGCCAGAAACTCTGCCAGATCGGGGCTCTGAGCAGAGCTAGAGCTCTGCCGTACTGGAGGCGCACTTAGCTCCGTGCAAGCAGGGCTTTCCTCTTGACTGGGCTCGGCTGCCTCCTCTTCTCCCGAGGAGGCTCGCTACACTGCTGGCTGTGCTCTCGCCTATCAGGCGGGCGCGCAGGGCTCCTCCAGCAGGTCTTGCCTCAGGGGCTGCTTCCCCTGAGTTGGGCTGTGGGCGGGAACCCAGACACGCAGGATCAGGCCCCAACCACCTGCACATGTCTCTGCTGGGGAGGAGAGTGCTAGGGAACCTACGTCTCTCACACACTTTCTAGGCACCCACGGAGTCAGCCTCTGGGAGTGTGGGGATGCAAAACCCAGCCAGGGGCCCTTGGAACCTGGTGCTCTCCGTGCGGAGCTTTGTCTGGGCGGCCAAGGAACCGCTGAAGGAGCCCTGCTGTTGCCCTTCGCTTCCCTCTGACAGAGCTTTCACTGCTGGAGCCCTTGGCAGTGTGCAACCCACCAGCCCCTAAGCCCTCCTCAAGGACGCTTGGGACCTAAGTGCAAAGGCAAGGCAGGGGTAGAGCTGAAGCCAGGAAGGCGCCAGTGGCGTTTCCGAGCCTCACACAGCCTGCTCCTTCCTGGGGAGGGAGCCTTAAAGCAAGGCAAGTCTGCGCAAGGCTCGCCTATGGCAGAGCATCTTGGTGCCAGGAACTCTGCCAGATCGGGCCTCTGAACAGAGCTAGAGATCTGCCGTACTGGAGTCGCACTTAGCTTCGTGTAAGCAGGGATTTCAGCTTGACTGAGACTTGCTGCCTCCTCTTCCCCCGAGGAGGCTCGCTTCCCTGCTGGCTGTGCACTCGCCTATCAGGCGGGGGCGCAGGGCTCCTCCAGCAGGTCTTGCCTCAGGGGCTGCTTCCCCTGAGTTGGGGCTGTGGGCAGGAACCCAGACACGCAGGATCAGGCCCCAAACACCTGCACATGTCTCTGCTGGGGAGGAGAGTGCTAGGGAACCTACGTCTGTCATACACTTTCTGGGCACCCAAGGAATCAGCCTCCGTGTGTGCGGGGCTGAAAACCCCAGCCAGGGGCCCTGGGAGCCTGGTGCTCTCCGTGTGGCGCTGAATCTGGGCGGCCAAGCAACCGCTGGAGGAGCCCTGCAGTTGCCCTTCCCTTCCCTCTGACAGAATTCTCACTGCTGGAGCCCTTGGCAGTGTGCAACCCACCAGCCCCTAAGCTCTCCTTAAGGAGGACTGGGACCTAAGTGCAAAGGCAAGGCAGGATTGGAGCTGAGGCAAGAAGGCGCCAGTGGCGACTCCCAGGCTCCTGCTGCCTGCTCCTTCCTGGAGAGGCAGCCTAAAAGCAAGGCAAGTCTGGGCAAGGCTAGCCCCCGGCAGAGCAGCCTCGCGCCAGGAACTCTGCCAGATCGGGGCTCTGAGCAGAGCTAGAGCTCTGCCGTACTGGAGGCGCACTTAGCTCCGTGCAAGCAGGGCTTTCAACTTGACGGGGCTGGGCTGCCTCCTCTTCCCCCGAGGAGGCTCGCTTCCCTGCTGGCTGTGCACTCGCCTATCAGGCGGGGCGCAGGGCTCCTCCAGCAGGTCTTGCCTCAGGGGCTGCTTCCCCTGAGTTGGGGCTGTGGGCAGGAACCCAGACACGCAGGATCAGGCCCCAAACACCTGCACATGTCTCTGCTGGGGAGGAGAGTGCTAGGGAACCTACGTCTGTCATACACTTTCTGGGCACCCAAGGAATCAGCCTCCGTGTGTGCGGGGCTGAAAACCCCAGCCAGGGGCCCTGGGAGCCTGGTGCTCTCGGTGCGGCGCTGATTCTAGGCGGCCTAGAAACCGCTGGAGGAGCCCTGCAGTTGCCCTTCCCTTCCCTCTGACAGAGCTCTCACTGCTGAAGCCCTTGGCAGTGTGCAACCCACCACCCCCTAAGCCCTCCCCAACGACGCCTGGCACCTATGTGCAAAGGCAAGGCAGGATTGGAGCTGAGGCAAGGAAGGCACCAGTGGCGTCTCCCAGGCTCGCTCAGACAGCTCCTTCCTGGGGAGGGAGCCTAAAAGCAAGGCAAGTCTGGGCAAGGCGAGCCCCGGCCGAGCAGCCTCGCGCCAGAAACTCTGCCAGATCGGGGCTCTGAGCAGAGCTAGAGCTCTGCCGTACTGGAGGCCACTTAGCTCCGTGCAAGCAGGGCTTTCCTCTTGACTGGGCTCGGCTGCCTCCTCTTCTCCCGAGGAGGCTCGCTACCCTGCTGGCTGTGCTCTCGCCTATCAGGCGGGGGCGCAGGGCTCCTCCAGCAGGTCTTGCCTCAGGGGCTGCTTCCCCTGAGTTGGGGCTGTGGGCAGGAACCCAGACACGCAGGATAAGGCCCCAACCACCTGCACATGTCTCTGCTGGGGAGGAGAGTGCTAGGGAACCTACGTCTCTCACACCCACAGCCTCCGTGTGTGGGGCTGAAAACCCAGCCAGGGGCCCTGGGACCTGGTGCTCTCCGTGCACTGGGCGGCCAAGTCCCTGCAGTTGCCCTTCTTCCCTCTGACAGGCTGGAGCCCTTGGCAGTGTGCAACCCACCAGCCCCTAAGATGCACCTAAGTGCAAAGGCAAGGCCTGAGGCCGCCAGTGGCGCCCTTGCCTGCTCCTTCCTGGGAGGAGCCTGCAAGGCAAGTCTGGGCAAGGCTCTCCGCCAGGAACTCTGCCAGATCGAGCAGAGCTAGAGCTCTGCCGTACTGGAGCGCACTTAGCTCAAGCAGAAGGAGGCTCGCTGCTGGCTGTGCACTCGCCTATCAGGAGGGCTCCTCCAGCAGGTCTTGCCTCAGGGGCTGCTTCCCCTTCGCTTCCCTCTGACAGAACCTACGTCTTCACACACTTTCTAGGCACCCACGGAGTCAGCCTGGAGTGTGGGGATGCAAAACCCAGCCAGGGGCCCTTGGAACCTGGTGCTCTCCGTGCGGAGCTTTGTCTGGGCGGCCAAGGAACCGCTGAAGGAGCCCTGCTGTTGCCCTTCGCTTCCCTCTGACAGAGCTTTCACTGCTGGAGCCCTTGGCAGTGTGCAACCCACCAGCCCCTAAGCCCTCCTCAAGGACGCTTGGGACCTAAGTGCAAAGGCAAGGCAGGGGTAGAGCTGAAGCCAGGAAGGCGCCAGTGGCGTTTCCGAGCCTCACACAGCCTGCTCCTTCCTGGGAGGGAGCCTTAAAGCAAGGCAAGTCTGCGCAAGGCTCGCCTATGGCAGAGCATCTTGGTGCCAGGAACTCTGCCAGATCGGGCCTCTGAACAGAGCTAGAGATCTGCCGTACTGGAGTCGCACTTAGCTTCGTGCAAGCAGGGATTTCAGCTTGACGGGACTTGCTGCCTCCTCTTCCCCGAGGAGGCTCGCTTCCCTGCTGGCTGTGCACTCGCCTATCAGGCGGGGCGCAGGGCTCCTCCAGCAGGTCTTGCCTCAGGGGCTGCTTCCCCTGAGTTGGGGCTGTGGGCAGGAACCCAGACACGCAGGATCAGGCCCCAAACACCTGCACATGTCTCTGCTGGGGAGGAGAGTGCTAGGGAACCTACGTCTGTCATACACTTTCTGGGCACCCAAGGAATCAGCCTCCGTGTGTGCGGGGCTGAAAACCCCAGCCAGGGGCCCTGGGGGCCTGGTGCTCTCCGTGTGGCGCTGAATCTGGGCGGCCAAGCAACCGCTGGAGGAGCCCTGCAGTTGCCCTTCCCTTCCCTCTGACAGAATTCTCACTGCTGGAGCCCTTGGCAGTGTGCAACCCACCAGCCCCTAAGCTCTCCTTAAGGAGGACTGGACCTAAGTGCAAAGGCAAGGCAGGATTGGAGCTGAGGCAAGAAAGGCGCCAGTGGCGACTCCCAGGCTCCTGCTGCCTGCTCCTTCCTGGAGAGGCAGCCTAAAAGCAAGGCAAGTCTGGGCAAGGCTAGCCCCCGGCAGAGCAGCCTCGCGCCAGGAACTCTGCCAGATCGGGGCTCTGAGCAGAGCTAGAGCTCTGCCGTACTGGAGGCGCACTTAGCTCCGTGCAAGCAGGGCTTTCAACTTGACGGGGCTGGGCTGCCTCCTCTTCCCCCGAGGAGGCTCGCTTCCCTGCTGGCTGTGCACTCGCCTATCAGGCGGGGGCGCAGGGCTCCTCCAGCAGGTCTTGCCTCAGGGGCTGCTTCCCCTGAGTTGGGGCTGTGGGCAGGAACCCAGACACGCAGGATCAGGCCCCAAACACCTGCACATGTCTCTGCTGGGGAGGAGAGTGCTAGGGAACCTACGTCTGTCATACACTTTCTGGGCACCCAAGGAATCAGCCTCCGTGTGTGCGGGGCTGAAAACCCCAGCCAGGGGCCCGGAGCCTGGTGCTCTCCGTGCGGCGCTGATTCTAGGCGGCCTAGAAACCGCTGGAGGAGCCCTGCAGTTGCCCTTCCCTTCCCTCTGACAGAGCTCTCACTGCTGAAGCCCTTGGCAGTGTGCAACCCACCACCCCCTAAGCCCTCCCCCAACGACGCCTGGCACCTATGTGCAAAGGCAAGGCAGGATTGGAGCTGAGGCAAGGAAGGCACCAGTGGCGTCTCCCAGGCTCGCTCAGACAGCTCCTTCCTGGGGAGGGAGCCTAAAAGCAAGGCAAGTCTGGCAAGGCGAGCCCCGAGCAGCCTCGCGCCAGAAACTCTGCCAGATCGGGGGCTCTGAGCAGAGCTAGAGCTCTGCCGTACTGGAGGCCACTTAGCTCCGTGCAAGCAGGGCTTTCTCTTGACGGGCTCGGCTGCCTCCTCTTCTCCCGAGGAGGCTCGCTACACTGCTGGCTGTGCTCTCGCCTATCAGGCGGGCGCGCAGGGCTCCTCCAGCAGGTCTTGCCTCAGGGGCTGCTTCCCCTGAGTTGGGCTGTGGGCGGGAACCCAGACACGCAGGATAAGGCCCCAACCACCTGCACATGTCTCTGCTGGGGAGGAGAGTGCTAGGGAACCTACGTCTGTCATACACTTTCTGGGCACCCAAGGAATCAGCCTCCGTGTGTGCGGGGCTGAAAACCCCAGCCAGGGGCCCTGGGAGCCTGGTGCTCTCCGTGTGGCGCTGAATCTGGGCGGCCAAGCAACCGCTGGAGGAGCCCTGCAGTTGCCCTTCCCTTCCCTCTGACAGAGCTCTCACTGCTGAAGCCCTTGGCAGTGTGCAACCCACCACCCCCTAAGCCCTCCCCAACGACGCCTGGCACCTATGTGCAAAGGCAAGGCAGGATTGGAGCTGAGGCAAGGAAGGCACCAGTGGCGTCTCCCAGGCTCGCTCAGACAGCTCCTTCCTGGGGAGGGAGCCTAAAAGCAAGGCAAGTCTGGGCAAGGCGAGCCCCCGGCCGAGCAGCCTCGCGCCAGAAACTCTGCCAGATCGGGGCTCTGAGCAGAGCTAGAGCTCTGCCGTACTGGAGGCCCACTTAGCTCCGTGCAAGCAGGGCTTTCCTCTTGACTGGGCTCGGCTGCCTCCTCTTCTCCCGAGGAGGCTCGCTACACTGCTGGCTGTGCTCTCGCCTATCAGGCGGGCGCGCAGGGCTCCTCCAGCAGGTCTTGCCTCAGGGGCTGCTTCCCCTGAGTTGGGCTGTGGGGGAACCCAGACACGCAGGATCAGGCCCCAACCACCTGCACATGTCTCTGCTGGGGAGGAGAGTGCTAGGGAACCTACGTCTCTCACACACTTTCTAGGCACCCACGGAGTCAGCCTCTGGGAGTGGGGGATGCAAAACCCAGCCAGGGGCCCTTGGAACCTGGTGCTCTCCGTGCGGAGCTTTGTCTGGGCGGCCAAGGAACCGCTGAAGGAGCCCTGCTGTTGCCCTTCGCTTCCCTCTGACAGAGCTTTCACTGCTGGAGCCCTTGGCAGTGTGCAACCCACCAGCCCCTAAGCCCTCCTCAAGGACGCTTGGGACCTAAGTGCAAAGGCAAGGCAGGGGTAGAGCTGAAGCCAGGAAGGCGCCAGTGGCGTTTCCAGCCTCACACAGCCTGCTCCTTCCTGGGGAGGGAGCCTTAAAGCAAGGCAAGTCTGCGCAAGGCTCGCCTATGGCAGAGCATCTGGTGCCAGGAACTCTGCCAGATCGGGGCCTCTGAACAGAGCTAGAGATCTGCCGTACTGGAGCGCACTTAGCTTCGTGCAAGCAGGCTTTCAGCTTGACGGGACTTGCTGCCTCCTCTTCCCCCGAGGAGGCTCGCTTCCCTGCTGGCTGTGCACTCGCCTATCAGGGGGGCGCAGGGCTCCTCCAGCAGGTCTTGCCTCAGGGGCTGCTTCCCCTGAGTTGGGGCTGTGGGCAGGAACCCAGACACGCAGGATCAGGCCCCAAACACCTGCACATGTCTCTGCTGGGGAGGAGAGTGCTAGGGAACCTACGTCTGTCATACACTTTCTGGGCACCCAAGGAATCAGCCTCCGTGTGTGCGGGGCTGAAAACCCCAGCCAGGGGCCCTGGGAGCCTGGTGCTCTCCGTGGCGCTGAATCTGGGCGGCCAAGCAACCGCTGGAGGAGCCCTGCAGTTGCCCTTCCCTTCCCTCTGACAGATTCTCACTGCTGGAGCCCTTGGCAGTGTGCAACCCACCAGCCCCTAAGCCCTCCTTAAGGACGACTGGGACCTAAGTGCAAAGGCAAGGCAGGATTGGAGCTGAGGCAAGGAAGGCGCCAGTGGCGACTCCCAGGCTCCTGCTGCCTGCTCCTTCCTGGAGAGGAGCCTAAAAGCAAGGCAAGTCTGGGCAAGGCTAGCCCCCGGCAGAGCAGCCTCGCGCCAGGAACTCTGCCAGATCGGGGCTCTGAGCAGAGCTAGAGCTCTGCCGTACTGGAGGCGCACTTAGCTCCGTGCAAGCAGGGCTTTCAACTTGACGGGCTCGGCTGCCTCCTCTTCCCCGAGGAGGCTCGCTTCCCTGCTGGCTGTGCACTCGCCTATCAGGCGGGGCGCAGGGCTCCTCCAGCAGGTCTTGCCTCAGGGGCTGCTTCCCCTGAGTTGGGGCTGTGGGCAGGAACCCAGACACGCAGGATCAGGCCCCAAACACCTGCACATGTCTCTGCTGGGGAGGAGAGTGCTAGGGAACCTACGTCTGTCATACACTTTCTGGGCACCCAAGGAATCAGCCTCGTGTGTGGGGCTGAAAACCCCAGCCAGGGGCCCTGGGAGCCTGGTGCTCTCGTGCGGCGCTGATTCTGGCGGCTAGAACCGCTGGAGGAGCCCTGCAGTTGCCCTTCCCTTCCCTCTGACAGAGCTCTCACTGCTGAGCCCTTGGCAGTGTGCAACCCACCAGCCCCTAAGCCCTCCCCAAGGACGCCTGGCACCTAAGTGCAAAGGCAAGGCAGGATTGGAGCTGAGGCAAGGAAGGCGCCAGTGGCGTTCCCAGGCTCGCTCAGCCTGCTCCTTCCTGGGGAGGGAGCCTAAAAGCAAGGCAAGTCTGGGCAAGGCGCCCCCGGCCGAGCAGCCTCGCGCCAGGAACTCTGCCAGATCGGGCTCTGAGCAGAGCTAGAGCTCTGCCGTACTGGAGTCGCACTTAGCTCCGTGCAAGCAGGGCTTTCCTCTTGACTGGGCTGCTGCCTCCTCTTCCCCGAGGAGGCTCGCTTCCCTGCTGGCTGTGCACTCGCCTATCAGGCGGGGGGCGCAGGGCTCCTCCAGCAGGTCTTGCCTCAGGGGCTGCTTCCCCTGAGTTGGGGCTGTGGGCAGGAACCCAGACACGCAGGATCAGGCCCCAAACACCTGCACATGTCTCTGCTGGGGAGGAGAGTGCTAGGGAACCTACGTCTGTCATACACTTTCTGGGCACCCAAGGAATCAGCCTCCGTGTGTGCGGGGCTGAAAACCCCAGCCAGGGCCCTGGAGCCTGGTGCTCTCCGTGTGGCGCTGAATCTGGGCGGCCAAGCAACCGCTGGAGGAGCCCTGCAGTTGCCCTTCCCTTCCCTCTGACAGAATTCTCACTGCTGGAGCCCTTGGCAGTGTGCAACCCACCAGCCCCTAAGCTCTCCTTAAGGAGGACTGGGACCTAAGTGCAAAGGCAAGGCAGGATTGGAGCTGAGGCAAGAAAGGCGCCAGTGGCGACTCCCAGGCTCCTGCTGCCTGCTCCTTCCTGGAGAGGCAGCCTAAAAGCAAGGCAAGTCTGGGCAAGGCTAGCCCCCGGCAGAGCAGCCTCGCGCCAGGAACTCTGCCAGATCGGGCTCTGAGCAGAGCTAGAGCTCTGCCGTACTGGAGGCGCACTTAGCTCCGTGCAAGCAGGGCTTTCAACTTGACGGGCTGGGCTGCCTCCTCTTCCCCCGAGGAGGCTCGCTTCCCTGCTGGCTGTGCACTCGCCTATCAGGCGGGGCGCAGGGCTCCTCCAGCAGGTCTTGCCTCAGGGGCTGCTTCCCCTGAGTTGGGGCTGTGGGCAGGAACCCAGACACGCAGGATCAGGCCCCAAACACCTGCACATGTCTCTGCTGGGGAGGAGAGTGCTAGGGAACCTACGTCTGTCATACACTTTCTGGGCACCCAAGGAATCAGCCTCCGTGTGTGCGGGGCTGAAAACCCCAGCCAGGGGCCCTGGGAGCCTGGTGCTCTCGGTGCGGCGCTGATTCTAGGCGGCCTAGAAACCGCTGGAGGAGCCCTGCAGTTGCCCTTCCCTTCCCTCTGACAGAGCTCTCACTGCTGAAGCCCTTGGCAGTGTGCAACCCACCACCCCAGCCCTCCCCAACGACGCCTGGCACCTATGTGCAAAGGCAAGGCAGGATTGGAGCTGAGGCAAGGAAGGCACCAGTGGCGTCTCCCAGGCTCGCTCAGACAGCTCCTTCCTGGGGAGGGAGCCTAAAAGCAAGGCAAGTCTGGGCAAGGCGAGCCCCCGGCCGAGCAGCCTCGCGCCAGAAACTCTGCCAGATCGGGGCTCTGAGCAGAGCTAGAGCTCTGCCGTACTGGAGGCCACTTAGCTCCGTGCAAGCAGGGCTTTCCTCTTGACTGGGCTCGGCTGCCTCCTCTTCTCCCGAGGAGGCTCGCTACACTGCTGGCTGTGCTCTCGCCTATCAGGCGGGCGCGCAGGGCTCCTCCAGCAGGTCTTGCCTCAGGGGCTGCTTCCCCTGAGTTGAGGCTGTGGGCGGGAACCCAGACACGCAGGATAAGGCCCCAACCACCTGCACATGTCTCTGCTGGGGAGGAGAGTGCTAGGGAACCTACGTCTCTCACACACTTTCTAGGCACCCACGGAGTCAGCCTCTGGAGTGTGGGGATGCAAAACCCAGCCAGGGGCCCTTGGAACCTGGTGCTCTCCGTGCGGAGCTTTGTCTGGGCGGCCAAGGAACCGCTGAAGGAGCCCTGCTGTTGCCCTTCGCTTCCCTCTGACAGAGCTTTCACTGCTGGAGCCCTTGGCAGTGTGCAACCCACCAGCCCCTAAGCCCTCCTCAAGGACGCTTGGGACCTAAGTGCAAAGGCAAGGCAGGGGTAGAGCTGAAGCCAGGAAGGCGCCAGTGGCGTTTCCGAGCCTCACACAGCCTGCTCCTTCCTGGGGAGGGAGCCTTAAAGCAAGGCAAGTCTGCGCAAGGCTCGCCTATGGCAGAGCATCTTGGTGCCAGGAACTCTGCCAGATCGGGCCTCTGAACAGAGCTAGAGATCTGCCGTACTGGAGTCGCACTTAGCTTCGTGTAAGCAGGGATTTCAGCTTGACGGGGACTTGCTGCCTCCTCTTCCCCGAGGAGGCTCGCTTCCCTGCTGGCTGTGCACTCGCCTATCAGGGGGGGCGCAGGGCTCCTCCAGCAGGTCTTGCCTCAGGGGCTGCTTCCCCTGAGTTGGGGCTGTGGGCAGGAACCCAGACACGCAGGATCAGGCCCCAAACACCTGCACATGTCTCTGCTGGGGAGGAGAGTGCTAGGGAACCTACGTCTGTCATACACTTTCTGGGCACCCAAGGAATCAGCCTCCGTGTGTGCGGGGCTGAAAACCCCAGCCAGGGGCCCTGGGAGCCTGGTGCTCTCGGTGCGGCGCTGATTCTAGGCGGCCTAGAAACCGCTGGAGGAGCCCTGCAGTTGCCCTTCCCTTCCCTCTGACAGAGCTCTCACTGCTGAAGCCCTTGGCAGTGTGCAACCCACCACCCCCTAAGCCCTCCCCAACCACGCCTGGCACCTATGTGCAAAGGCAAGGCAGGATTGGAGCTGAGGCAAGGAAGGCACCAGTGGCGTCTCCCAGGCTCGCTCAGACAGCTCCTTCCTGGGGAGGGAGCCTAAAAGCAAGGCAAGTCTGGGCAAGGCGAGCCCCGGCGAGCAGCCTCGCGCCAGAAACTCTGCCAGATCGGGGCTCTGAGCAGAGCTAGAGCTCTGCCGTACTGGAGGCCACTTAGCTCCGTGCAAGCAGGGCTTTCCTCTTGACTGGGCTCGGCTGCCTCCTCTTCTCCCGAGGAGGCTCGCTACACTGCTGGCTG
>NW_017190059.1:0-16017 GCF_001704415.2 Capra hircus
AGGAGCCGGCTGAGCTCCTGCCCCTCTCAGCCCTCTGATAGAGGCTCTGTCTGACCCCCAGACCCTCAGACATGCCTCAGGAGGTCACAGACCCTGAGAGGCCTGGTGTGGGTCCCCGTGTTCTCCTCTGACCTGGGGAGGGAGCGGTGGGCTCAGGAGAGACCCTGGGCGGAGTGAGGCCCGCGGCCCGAGCAGCGCCACGCGCGGAGGGCCACCAGCCGCACGCTCCGCTGGTGTCGGCTGCCACGTGTGTAAGACGAGCTGCCCGGCTGCTCTTGGGGGTTTTCTTGATTCTTCAACGGTCCTTGGGCCTCAGCAACATTGGCAGAAGTCAGAAATGTGTTATCTCAGGCAGCCCTGCTGACTCAGTGGTAAAGAATCTGCCTGCCAATGCAAGAGACACAGGTTCGATCCAGAAAGATCCCGCACGCCGTGGAGCAGCTAAGTGCACACACCAGACTATTGCTCCTGCAGAGCCCGGAGCCACAGCCCCTGACGCCCGCGCCTCCCAGAGCCTGTCTCTGCAACAAGAGGGCGGGGGACTTTCTTGGAGTGAAAGCTGCTCCCCCACAGCGCGGACAGTGGCTGAGGTGAGACCCGGATGGCCCCGCAAGCCTGGCGGGGGAGCCACAGCCTCCAGTCTCCGTGCAGGTGAGCAGGGAGCACCTCCGGGCCTGAGAGAGTCGTGGAGAGTCGTGGGGCCTGGATTCCTGTCCTCAGGAAGCCCTGGGCCTAAGAGGGGCGTCAGACGAGACAAAATGCCCCCCCCCCCCATGTGGCACGTGCTTACCGAGAAAAGGCACACAGGACCAGAAGAGAGACAAGGAGTCACGACACAGCCTGAGGGAGTCAGAGGAAAATCAGCAGAGCAGATGGTTTCCAAGCCAAGGCCTCGGAGGAGTACAGTTCAGCAGCCAGGATTCCAGAGCCAGGGCCCAGTGGCAGGTGCAACAGAGAACAGGCTCCCCCCAGAAAGGCAGATGCGAAGGCAGAGCGTTCATCTCAACTCCCAGATGATGTCAAAGGCGGTGTGGACTGCGGGGTGGATGCAGGGGGTGAGGGCTGGCAGAGGAAGGGGCAGGGGAGAGAGAGTGAAAGGCATTTAGAGCCTGGCCTGGGATGCCACTATCCTTCCTGGGAAGTGGGCGCCACTCAGATGCTGTGAGTAGAGAATGGACATGTTCAGAACTGCAGTTAAAGCAGGTCAGTTATCACAGAGAGAAAGCGAACAGGGGGGCGGAGAGGCTGCATCCAGAGGGCGGCCAGGAGCCCAGCAAGAGCGCCAGGGAGAGGAGCCCAGACTGAACTCAGGAGGCGGAGCTGGAGGCAGGAAGCCCCTCAGAGCAGGGGGAGAAGGAGACGGGACGACAGGAACATGGCGAGCAGCTCCTGCAGAGGCTGAGGGTCCTCGTGGTTGGTGATGAAGGGCAGCTCAGAGAAGGCAGTTCCTGAAGGAGGAAACCTGTATCCTCATCTCTGCCCAGATGTCTGTTTGCCTACAGACGTCAGAAGGGTGAGAACCAAACAAAACTCAGGATAAGATGTGTTTCTTGGGTGAATTCTTTTAAAAAACAATCCTTTATCAATCACAATTTTTAAGTTGGAATCTAATTCACATGTCATAAAATCTACTCTGTAAAATGTACAACTCAACGATTCATCATCTGTTTGCAAGGTTGTGCAGCCATCACCACTCTCTAAATCAGAGCACTTCACCTCCTCACAAAGAAAGCCACCACCCATTAAACAGGCGCTTCCCCGTCCACCTCCCCCAGCTTTGGGCAATTGTCTGTGTGCTTTTTGACCCTAATGATTTGCCTATTCTGCATATTTAAAGTACATGGATTTGTACCACTGTGGCCACGTATGCTGGTTTCTTACACCTGGTGCTGTGTCTTTGAGACTCATCTATGGTTTAGCACACGATTCATTCCTCTGTTTGACTTGAGAATTTTCCTTTCTAGGCCATGATAATACACACACACACACAGACGCCCCCAAGTTCTTTTCTTTTTAATTGTGAAAAACTCACAGAATATAAAATTACCACTGTCGCTCAGTCCACATCACTAAGAGCCATCTTTGTGCAGGGAGCCTCTTTGCCTCACTGACCCTCAGCCACCAGCAAGCACAGAGCAACCAGCCCAGCCATGACACCCCTTCTTGGGACCCTCCGTGCCACCTGCACGACCAGGACTCCACCCAGGCCTCCCCACGGCGGCCTAAGAAGAGAACTGCATGAGGGGTGGGGGGCAGAGTTGGCGAAGGAGAGAGAGACTCAGGAGAGAGGAGAGCAGAGGCGGGTGGAGGACTTGCCCATGATGAGCTCCTGTCTCAGTCACGTGCTTGCCAGACCAGCCCTGCTTAACTGCTGGGATCAGTAAAGGTTAGAGGGGTGAGGGAGGTGTGACCACGGGTGTCAGCAGCTTCAGCCAGACACCCAACAGTCTACACTGCAAACCTGCCAGGCCCAGCTTCACTCCCCAGGCCAGCTTCAGAGCCCGAGAGCCCCAGCTTCATGTGGGGGGCTATCCCAGCCCCATCCTCCAGAGGTCCACATCCCAGCTCTCAGGAGAGTTTTCTGAGCTCCCAGGAGATCGTGTCTACTCAAGGTGTACAACAAGTGGCCTTAGGCTGGGACCAGTTGGAAGTGGCCAGAGTGACATCAAGTGTCTCTGTATCTCTTCTGCCCCTGAAGCGCCCAGTCTCTCCGACCCGCTCATGCCTGCTGTGTCCAGGCATCCCCTAACACAGCCAGGCTGCAGGGAGGGGTTTCAGGGCAGAGCAGGAGCTGCAGCATCTCACGGTGAGCAGGGCTGGCCTCCAACTTAAGCCCGACTCTGGGCATGCACCACTGTGGCTCAGAAAGTGACCCTCTGAAGGCACAGGTGACTGCTCCTGGATCACACAGGGGCCCCAGAACTTAGGTTTGTCTTGTGCCCTCTACAGCTGGCTCTAAAGGACAGACCAAGGAGATATCTGGACCCTGGTAATCACAGTCAGGTTGCTTAGGTACAAAGGGGGTGGGGCAGGGCAGGGCGGGGCGGTGAGAACCGGGGTGGGGGCCACTGCCTCTACTGTTCCCCCCACCCCCAGCTACTCCCCTGACCCTCTCCTGCTCAGAATCCTACCCCTGGGGCGGGGCAGTGAGGACAGGGTGTGGGGGGGGGGGGAGGTGGTTAGGCCGCCTGCCTCTGCTCTCCCCACCCACCTCCCTGCCCCCGACCTTTTCCCCCTCAGCATCCTACCCCCATACTGGGCTTTCTTGGCCCAGACACAACAGAAGTGATCATTCAGTTACTCAGTATTCAGTGGAATAGTCACAAAGTGACTTCAGGTGTAAAAAGAAATAAAATTAAAAATAAAATCCACCCAAGACTGCTAATGTTTTGGATGAGGTTAGTGTCAGAGAAGATCCTGGGCTCCTGGTAAAGGTCCCCCTGAAACTCTTGGCTCTGGAAGGAGGGAGGAGATGACCTTTGGTGAATGTGACCTGAGCCTGGTTTGTGTCTGAGCAGCTCATTGATTTGATTACTGGTCATCATCACATTTTCTGAGCCCCGTTCTGCATCTGTTCGAGGTCCTCACACAGCTGACAAGCTGGAGAGCTCAACACAGTGTGCTTAAAGACTCGAGGGGTCCTGGGTGAGGCAGAAAATGGTGCGGGCAGAGCATGGGATCAAGAAAGGCGTTGTGGACCCACCGAGGTCTGCGCTGGGTCTCCAAGGGTGAGCTCAGCAGGGCCTGGCTCTGAGCAGGACTCACATACACGATGAATGACTAAATGAGTGAAAATGGAAATCTTCCCAAAAAAGGGCAAGACTGTCAGCTCGTCTGTAACTGAGCCCAAGCTCGTACTGCTCACCTCATGACAGGCCAAGAAACTGAGAGATGAGTTCCTGGGGCAAGGAACAGCGGCTTTATTCAGAAGCCCAGGATTCTTGTCCCGGGACCCATCTTGCCTGAGTTAGAATTCAGGCTTCTTTTATCTTAATTCTCAAAGGTGGTGTGTGAGGAAAGTCAAATATTTCCTCATTCTGATCAGGCTCCAGAGGGGATGTGTTAATGTCTGCCTCCCTACTGTGATTCACAGGTGAGTCTGGTCAGGAAGTTTCCTGTGAGCTAAACAAGTTATTTTAGCTTGGTGCTCATTACCTGGGTTGCAGGGCTCCCAGAGACGGGACTTTATGTACAAGCTTATAGGCATCATTCCTTTAGTGGTTAACTCATAATAGGTAGAGTACAAAGGGTCCTTCTTTATGACACATTCAGGCCAAAGCTTGGACCTGCAGGGCACCCGGGCACAGTGGCAGAGGCCCCTCGGGGTGCCCACTCCACTCCCTCACAGCTGTCTTGCTGACTAAGCAGCCTGTGTCTTGACTCCCTGGGGGCACCTGTTTGCCCTCTTCTCTCGGCCAGTGCTGGTTGTAAGGTGTAGATTGGGCTGACGCAGAAAAGGAGAGATGACCTCAACGGAAGTAGGTTACCTTTATTCAGGCAAGGAGGGGCGGCAGCAGGCCTAATGACCAGGCTGAGCATGAGAGGGATCAGGGAGGCTTCATATTTAAAGGGAGGTTTGTGGACGTGATAAGGGCAACATTAGTCAGGCGGGATGTTTGGGGTATTCTTTAGTTGAGATGGCATTTGCAGTTGGGCAGGGGGTGATAAATCCTCTGGACGAGGGGTGATAAGTCCCAGGTAGATGCAACAAGCCTGGAGCATCAGGGAGGGACCTAAAGTTTGGTTTTGTTTTCCTTGAAGTTAGATGATTCAGCAAGGGCCTTTGAGACTGAAAGACTCTTTCACTCATCAGAAGCAACACTCACCTGTGCCCCTCCCTGATCAGGCCCAAGCAAACCAGCTGCCCTCACCTGAAAGAGTGTTAGTCTCTTAATCATGTCCCTGCGACCCCATGGACTGTAGCCCACCAGGCTCCTTTGTCCGTGGGATTTTCCAGGTAAGAATACTGCAGTGGGTTGTCCTTTCCTTCTCCAGGGGATCTTCTCAACTCAGAGATGGAACCCAGGTCTCCTACATTACAGGTGTATTCTTTACCATCTGAGCCACCAGGGACATGCATAAGAAACTGCTACCTCCCCAAACTGGGGTCAGAAGGCTGGGCGTGTGTTTCAGGCTCTACCAGGCAGCTCACATCCTCCTAGTATCTCCCCTTGTCTGCCTAAGAAGCTCTTACATCTCAGGACGCCTCTAACCTATACCCTCTTTTGGTGGGAGCTAGTGCTCAGCAGTGAATATTTTCAGCCCAGAGAGACACAGCCTGTGCTTTAGACCATGGGGAACCCTCCCAGCTAGCCCCAGTCCATCCAAATCTCTCCTGTTCCTCAGATCCCATGGCCAACAGACAGTCCCCGAGTCTGTTCAAACCAAGCTCCCACAGTGTCCAGAGCTGAGGTTCCTCCCTTCCCCATGTCCCCTCGGCCCTGCACGATGAGCCCGCGCTCCTGGGAATGGAGGGGCCCCTGTGCACTTCTTCCGGGGCTGCTGCTGGGCCTTCCTTCTCCTTCAACCAGAGCAGGGAGCTGGGCTCTTCCGTGCCCATGAGTAGGGGGAGGAGGGGAAGAGCTGTCAGTCCCTCCATCTCTGCGGGCCGCGGCCCTGCAGGAGGAGGCGCTGGGGACTGAGAGTGGGCTTGGCCTGTTCAGTGATCAGGACTCAGGGTGCATTCGGGGGAGGCTGAACCTGCTGGGGAATGGTGACAATGTTGATGGTGACAAGCTGTTTCCATCTCTGTACGAGCTGGTCCATTTCACCAAATTCTCTCTAAACTAACACCTGTATATAAACACTCTTCCTCTGGCAACAGGGTTTGGGCTGAGTGTTTTCCAGGAAACTCCTCACTAACCTCTGGGAAACATTCTGAGAGAGTCTCTGATGATGCAACAAGCATCCACTTTGGTTAGGAATCGACAAGGACTCACTGTTCAGCACATGGATGTCCGTGCTATGTAGCAGCCTCGATGGGAGGGGAGTTTGGGGGAGAAAGGACACATGTGTGTGTTTGGCTGAACCGTTCCCCTTGGTGTTCACTTGAAACTGTTGCAACACTGTTTGTTAACAGGCTATACCCTAAATACAAAGTAAAAGGAAAGAAAACAACATATGACCAAACACAAAAAGAAGACACTGGATGATTTGAACGTTGGCTTCACAAGTGCATTTTGGTAATACAGAAAAGCACAGTGTTTTAGAATCCTAGTTTATGATTTAGAATCAATGATATTTAGGTGACTGATCAATTGTTTAATACAGGCACTGATAAAAATACAAGCTAAAGGCTAACCAGTTTTAGTATCATTAATGTCACCCTACAGTCTAAAGCCAGGGCACATCTGTCTGTTCATCTGTCTCCCTCCCTCCAACTCCCTCTCTCTATGTTGTTAAGATTTGTGTCCCAGTGAGCTGGCTCCCGCTCTCCTGCAACACACACCCTTCATTCTGTGGGAGAAGTGGTGACACGCGTGTGCACCAGTGTCAGCGAGGAGGTGACGCTCGGTGACAGAAGGAAGGAGACTGGCACAGGGCTTGGCCCGGCCTTGGCCTGGGGGCTCTGCCCGGACCCCCGCTCCCTGGTCCACTGCTGACCATAGCAGGGGCGGGAGAGGCCCGTGAGGGGCCCTGGCCAAGAACCTTCATGCACGGCTCACCATTTACATCGTGAGCATGGAGTTTTTGCAAAGATCTTCAAATTTCTGGATTTTTTTCTCACTTCTTTAGTCTTCATTAGTCTTCTCACCCGAGGTGTCGTTAGCTAAATCAGCCTGTATAATATTAATATTAACATATATCATTGATATATAAAATTATATTAAAATAATAGTACTTAACATTTAATATTTATTTACATTATATATGCATATATTTATGTAGCATTATGTTATATTAACTTAAATCAATAAATATAAGTTAACTAGCATAACAGTATGAGTATATGTTACTCCTCAGAGGCAGACCTTTGCCTTTTATGCAGTCAACTCTGCCTGCTGAGCATATTTTGTGTGCCAGAAAAAAATGAACACTGAGGCCAGAGTGAAAAGTGAGGGGAAGGCAGGCAGAGAAGACCCAACCTGAAATTACAGGGGAGGCGTAACTGAATCACTCAAGTGAAACAAGAAGTGTGTTCCTGAGACCAGCCTGAAGCGCACAGTCTTAGTGAGGGGAGCGGATGCGAATCCGTGCCAGCTCATTGGCACCTTCAGGGATGGGTAAGCGGGAGGGAGCCTCTTTCGGGGGTCTCTCCTCTGGGCTGGGCGAGCGGGAGGGAGCCGCCTCCGGGGGTCTCTCCGCTGCTCCTCCGAGGACTCTGCTGCGACCTTCCTGCTTTGCCGCCCGGAGGCCCCTTTCCTGCCCTCCGCTGTTCTCCTCGTACCCTCTCTCTGTCCTGGATTCTCTCGGCTGCTACCGGCCAGGCTGGAGACACAGGCATCACCAGACCTTCCCTCCAGCCAGTGAGCTGTCCTCACCCTGCCCTCCTCCTTGAGAGCTGGGTTAACGGGGTGCCTGGGGTTCATTACTGAGACTTTCCTTCCTCGCAGTTTCCTCCATTCCTGATGGTGGGATGCGCAGGGCAACTGAAGACATTTCTGAATTTCCTTGAATGTGGATGCTACATGAACCTAGTTTGCTTATAGCAGAATCATGTGGTTCTAAAGAAAGAATTTTATATTCCTATTTAAAACCACTGGAAACCCCCCAAACAGGAAACGGTGACACCTCAGAGTCATACTGTTACATGACAAAAGCAAGGTGTAAAGCAACACACGTTATTTGTCCAACTGAACTAAAGGTGAACCTATATTATCTGCGTGTCAATAAATACACATTTGAAAATGTTTCTTAAAAAGCTGGAGGAATATATACAAATGAACCACAGACACTTTGTCAGGATGAAAGAGAAATTCTGCTTTTAGTCTAAATTATCCAGTTTCTTGGTGTACTTTTAACTCAGGAGGAACTTGAACAAGAGTGTATATTGTTTGTATTTAAATAAACACTTTACATATGATTGCGCAGAACCAGCTTACCATAAAAACCGAACGAATGTACTTCAGAGTCAAACAAGTGATGAGCTGCGCAGAAGAGAGTGATCCTCTGCTGAAGGGTCAGAGACAGAATGAGCACATGAGCAGCGCGCGCAGTGAAACGCTGGCTGCACGCCGCCGGCCCCTCCAGCCACTAGAGCATTCCTTGAACACTTGCTGGGTTTAAGGCAGCCTGGACATCAGTTCCCTGCCCAAGGCAAGTCTGAATTCATGCCAGGCCCATGGTAAAGACATGTTCTAATTAGCATCTCTCAGAGGTAGAAAATGCACACTTTATTCTCGAAACGTATTCTGGCCTGCTCTATAATGGATCATTCCACTAAAAGCAAAACACTCAAACCAACATTAAAAACCACCTTTTCGGTGTACCTGAAAGTGTTTGCCATTTTAGAGCTTTCTCTTTATCTGTCATCTCTTAAACACATGTAAAATAAATACAGTCAAGTCCCCAGCAGGAGGGGCTACTCAGGGAGCTCTGGGCATCAGTCGTTTCTAGGAATAAAAGTGGCAAAGAGCATTTTTGCTCCAGAACTCTAAAGGCATTTTGGTGTTGGACAATCGGGACCCGTGGAAAGCATAGGATAGCCTGATGCTGTTTTTCCATCTGCCACAGTTCAGTGATTTTCAATATCTTACTTTCTGTAACCAAAGACTGAGAGTGCTCAGGAGGGAGCACACATATAACTACACAACTCGTTATAAATAGCATGTGAGTAGAAAGTATAGTTCGATGTGAGCAGTTCCTGTGGCTCTCGGTCCATAAGGCTGACTCCCTTCCTCGGGCATCTCTGCAGATTGGACAGTAGGTGGCGCCTTCAGCCTGTTTGGAAAGCAGTTCCAGGGCTTTGGCTCGTTCACTTGCTTTTTAACTGTTTCCGCACCATTGCACAGAAAACAATGTAATACCCTTCCTAAGCGTATGAAGTCCCGATCAACGTCATGGGAGCAACTCCAGAAGAACACAAAGCCACATAACTGGATCTGTCGGAAGCATTTACAAATATCCGCAGGAAAGACTCCACCTCTGCGTGGATCCGAACTGAAAAAAGAAAGTGAAAGTCACTCAGGCGTGTCCGACTCTGTGATCCCTTAGACTGTAGCCCGCCAGGCTCCTCTGCCCATGGAATTCTCCAGGCAAGAATACTGGAGTGAGTTGCCATTCCCTTCTCTAGGGAGCCGTCCCAACCCAAACTATCCAGTGATAAAACACTTTTAGGGTTTGTGTCATGGATGCCCTTTGCTGCTTTGATTCCTGGTAATGACAGAATCCCAGGCCAACCTGGGACCCACCCCAGTCCTGTGACCCTGGTCAGACAGTTCAGTTTGGTTTTCTTGTTTGGAAACAATTTGACCTAGCTGCTCACAAGCGAAAAGCAAACTGTTGCAGGAAGACGGACCCCTTCCAGGGCCCGAAACTGGGCTCTTGTCTAACAGTCAGAAATGAATTGTCTGAGGAGACACTTGTGCTGACAAAGCAAGAGATTTTACTGGGAAAGGGCACCCGGGTGGAGAGCAGTAGGGTGAGGGAACCCAGGAGAACTGCTCTGCCCATGGCTCGCAGTCTCGGGTTTTATGGTGATGGGATTAGTTTCCGGGTGGTCTTTGGCCAATCATTCTAATTCAGAGTCTTTCCTGGTGGCGCACGCATCCTCAGCCAAGATGGGTGCTAGTGAGAGGGATTCTGGAAAGTGGAGGGACAGGCAGTGTCTCCTTTAGACCTTTCCCGAACTCTTCCAGTTGGTGGTGGCTTATTAGTTCTGCGTTCCTCATCAGGCTCTCCTGTCATAAAACAACTCATGCAAATGGTTACTATGGTGCCTGGCCAGGGTGGGCGGTCTCAATCAGTGGGCTTCCCCTAACAAAACTGCTAGACCTTAAAATGTCCCAGTAGAGTACAGTCAAATGCTCCTGATTCCAGGTACTTCACAGGGTGTTTTTAAGCCTCGCCAGCCACCAGCTTCTCTTGAGTCTGAAAGCTGGGTTTTCTAGGGACTGGCAGCAGCGGAAGTGTGATGAAACCACTACAGCGGTGTTGTGCTTCCAAGCACAGGATCTGGACAGACTAGGAACAACGCTAAAATATTCTGAAGGGGTGAGTCCAGGGCATTTACTCTTATCTGAACAAAAGTGTGTGCACAGACACATTTTATGCATCACTTCAGGGAGGCCACAGGCTCCCTGGGCTCTCCAAGTCCCTCAGGTGAAGAGCTCCTGGCCCGGGAGTGAAAGAAAGCAAAGACGGCTCTTCCATCGTCCCCATTCCGACCTCCGGTCCCATCACATTCCGACCCCTGGGCCCGTGAGGGGGACGGTGGCCGCTCAGCGCGCTCTCCCAGCCGCTCGGCCCCAGAGGAGTGACCGGAGCAGGCCTGCCCCGTGGCGCCGCTCTGCCTGCCTGCTGCGGGCGCTGTGAGAAGGCCCATGGAGGTCTAGGAAAGGCAAAGGGGCGCCCCTCTCAGCAGAGCAGCCCCGAGCACAGGGGGTTAAAGGAACAGGAAGCAGGGTCAGGTCCGGGAAGGACCCCTTTGTGCCGGCCGCGCTGATAAGGGAGTGGCTGAAGCGTCCCCCCCTGCGCGCGGCTCCGCCTCTGCAGGCTCTTCCTGGCTTGCCTCCCTGAGAGGCGGCTGCTTGTCAGAAGGCAGATCCTTTCTGCCACCAATAAACTGTCTTTCCCTGCTGTCAGCCCCGTAATCTGGCGCTATATGCTCCTTGTTCCACTGGCTGCTAACACTTCTGTAAAAGGAGATCTAACTGTCAAAGTTCAAAATTCCAGGGGTCTGCGGAGCCTGCCACCAATCCACACCCCGGAGTTGTGTTTGAATCAGGTAAAAACGCTCATTACAGGCTTAGCATTGAGGATACTAAAGTGAGAACATGAATGAATTTAGAACTTTTGGAAAGTCTGATTTTAAAAGTATTTGTTTATCTTTAAAGTCCAATAAGACAATTTTACTCTTGCTTATCTTGTCTGAGGAATAAACATGGAAAGATGCTGAACAAAAGCTACAAAATTTGAGGCTTTGAAGAAGGAATTAAAAGAGAATGGGCCTCATGAAGAGTAACACCTTTCAGACGGAGAAGCTGAGAGGAGAAAGAAATTGATTTAAGAAGAGATCTTACTATTAGAGCTGAGGCCATCTGCCATTTAGTCAAATTTACTTTCCTGCACGCAAGGTCACCTTGTACAGACTCCTACAGACACACAATACAGCTGCCATCTCCACTGATACGCAGAGGGGCCACCGCTTCAGACCGCCTTGTGAGGCACTCAGGATGCTCAGGACTCTGTCCTATGTGTCCTGGGAAGTGGACTCCCAGGAGGTCCAGCCACTGAGCCAAGTTCCCAGTCCATTTTCAAAACAGCCCTTTAAATCCCTGGGGCCAGCGCTCCTCTCTCTCACCACATAAAACGTCCCCCGTGAGTCACTGCTCCTCATCAACATGGCTGCTGGTTTTATAACCAGGCTTAAGATATGGTCACCTGATTCTATTATTTTTTATTATGCTGAAGTCAGTCAAGTGTTTTATATCTTACTAGCATATTAATATGTTAGATCAGAGAAATGATTCAAGTATAAAGTCAAATGATTATCCTCCTATGCACATGAAGTATATAAATATAATCTCTGGGAGATGGTGAAGGACAGGGAAGCCTGGGGTGCTGCAGTCCATGGGGTCGTGAGAGTTGGACATGACTCAGCGGCTGAACAATGATAAACTATTATCTCAGTTGATAATGAATGTACAGTGCATAGGGAAAGTGGGAGAAAAGTATTTTAAAAAATGGATCAAGCTTAGCTAATAAAATTAGCAGTTGCAAATGTTGTTTGAGGGAAGAACATAATAAATTATGAATTAGGAAATTTTCCTCTTATGTGAAAGGAAAAAGCAAAAGTCACAGAACATTCTCATGAGTAGACATATTTATTTATTTCTTTAGAAACTGCTTATTTTCTGTCAACCAATTTCCATTTTACGAGTTTGTGGGGTTTCCATAATGGCTCAGGATAAAGAATCCTGCCAATGCAGGAGACACGAGTTCAATCCCTGGTCCAGGAAGATCCCACGTGCCTCAGAGGAACTAAGGCCGTGAACCACAACCACCAAGCCTGTGCTCCACAGCCTGGGGGTCACAGCCACTGAGCCCACGCTCTGCACCGCTGAAGCCTGGGGCCCTGGGCCCACGCTCCATAACAAGGGAAGCCGCTGCAACGAGAAGGCCAGGCACCACAACCAGAGAATGCGCCCCGCTCACACAAGCAGAGCAAAGCCTGTGCAGCAGCAAGGACCAGCAAGGGACCCAGGACCCCTCACCCAAGAAAAGAGCCTGGGAAAGAAGAGCTGAAGCCCACGCAGTGCTCTGCCTACCCGTCCAGTGGCCTGAGCAGTGGCGCTGCAGGCCGGCCTTCAGGGGGAACTGCGGAGCAGGCGGCGGAGCTCGCCTGCCCGCCTGTGGACTAGGCCACCCCCTCCAGATCCAGCAGCCTTGCACTCAGGTGCTGAAGTCCTCCTTGCTCAGAACCTGCTCAGCTGCACCTGCTCTCCCCTTTTAATCTTCTTCAGAATCTGCAGACGTGGAGATCAGGCACGACCTCCCAGGAGTGTTCACAGGAAAGGGTGCCGCGCACGGGCAAGAACTTCCCTGCGAGCATCCGCCAAGTCAGAGCCACCGACTGAGCTCCCTGGTTGCGGGGAATGGGTTGGTCTCCAGAGTGCAGAGGAGAGCGCGTGTCACACAGACCGATGGTAAGAAGTTCACACGCATGCCTCTGGGAGCGGCTTGGCGGTCAGCCCTGGGATCGGAACCAGCAGGAGTCTTGGCTCCTGGAAGCTGCCTGGGTCTGGGTAGCGGAGGCTCCAGGAGCGAAGCGGGCCGAGCAGAGGAGCGGCGGCAGCAAAGCAGCTCGGCTCGCTGGCGAGGGTTCCTGGAGGACGCAGCAGGGACAGCGGCTGGGGTTTCAGGGGCAACGGCGGCATGAGCTGCCCCCAGAAGCTTCTCCCAGGCTCTCTCGGATCCTAATGCAGGCGCCGCCACTGTTCCCTCTGTAGATGCACTGCTCCCCTGGGAAGTAAAGGTCGGTGCCACCTAAGTGGGCTCCTGCTGCAAGGAACGTGATGACGCCGGCCTTCGTTTGCCGGACAGCAAGGGCCCAGGAGAGCATAAAAGATTCACTTCAAGTTATGGCAAGAATGCAGACAGTGTCGAGTGGACCGCTGTCTGGGTAGCGCGGGAAAAGCCTGAGAAGATGTTTTAGAGAAGCCAGACAATAAAACAAAGCTGACTTTCATTCAGTTTGTAGAAATAAAGCTGTGAGTTTTATTCTTTGGAGGTTTAAAAATTTTTGTAATGTCTTGGCATTTCTGAGAAACTTATAACACATGTGCAAGGTTCAAGAACTAGAAATATAAAATAGTTCACATTGCATTGTTCTTCCTACCCCCTCCCTTCTTGCCAAGGCCCTGCTGCTTCCGCAGTCAGCCATGTGTTTTGTTCTCAGGAATACCTTCCAGAGGGTTATTTTATTTTATTTTTTCCCTAAGTATTTATTTGGCTGTGCCGCGGGACCTTTTCCATGGAAACTCTTAGCTGTGGCATGTGGGTCCTAGTTTCCTGACAAGGGATTGAACTCAGGCCCCTACAATGAGAGTGCGGAGTCCTAGCCCCTGGATCAGGAGAGACGCCCCAGAGTGTCATTTTATGTAAGCACAAGCAACTGTGAATATCTGTTTCTTCACTCCCCATGGTGGTGCTAGTGGTAAAGAACCCACCTCCCTGTGCAGGAGACATAAGAGACTCAGGTTCAATCCCTGGGTCTGGAAGATCCTCTGGAGCAGGACGTGGCAACCCACCGCAGTATCCCTGCTAGATTCCTATGCAGGAGACATAAGAGACTCAGGTTCAATCCCTGGTCTGGAAGATGGAGCAGGTGTCCACAGGTGTCACACAGTGTCGGGCAGGACTGAGTGGCTGAGGACACCACATTTAAAGCCTAGACGGTAGCATAGTGAGCACAGTGCTTTGTGTCTTCTTGGTCTATACTCAGGCTGACAATATCTTGGGGAATAGTCCTCTCTTGGGACACTATTTTCCACAAACCAGTCCACTGAATAGATGATGTGCTATAATACGCTTTACTGGTCCACATTGGAATAAACACTAATATAAAATGACATCTTAACATCACAATAAACAATGTAATGCAAAACCTTAGCCTAATTTAGTCCATTGCAGGAAAATGTATAAATTTCTAAGGCATTAGGAATTTCTACAAATCTAATGGATTTGTAGCCTGAAGGATTTCCAGCTGAAATACAGCATCTGATAGGACATTGCTGGGAAACTAGCACGTTGCTGGATCCCCCCCCCCCGCCCCCCGCCCCCTGAGGAGCTATGCAATGATCACTTCTCTTTCCCTGAGACTTGACCTCTTCGCCCCCAGATTTCTCCCTCATCTGTTTTTAGAAACACTCTCCAGCCTCTTCTCCGCTTGTGACTTCCCTATAATCTGCTCTTCTCAGCACTGTCCTTCATTCGCCGCCCGCATTGCCTGGCCTGGTCTCTCCCTGCGGTCTCAGCATTGTCCAGCATCCCTCCACCCGCTGCCCTGGAGACTGTATCCATGCGGCCAGATAGGTGGTTGAGTATAGAAAAATGGTTCGTGGATGATATTGAATCACTGAGCCTGGATGAGAAGGAGACATCCACAGGGGAGTTAAAGGTAGCGGGGGAAGAAGGAGAATTTAGGTTTTATCTGTGGTCTTCATTCAGGGGAAGAAGCTACAGGGCCCACACCAGGGAAGAGGAGTCAGAGTCAGAGTAAATACTTGGGAGGTGGTGTCCAGAAATTCCAGCAGGAACTCTGAAGAGAAGAGTGAGGGGGAGCCTGCTGTGAAGCTGCTGTATGTTGGGCAGGGCACACACGGGGCAGCAGAGAAAGAAGCAGGAAAGTAATAACAGGCTTCCCAAGGGAAGGGAGGGCGTCACGGTAACCGTGATGTGCACATAGTGACACATGTCGCGGAGAGACGAGGGAGAGTGGGAAGGAGCCAGCGAGAGGGGAGCGTGGGTGCAATTAATACATCCTTTACGTTGTTTCATGAGAGGCAAGAGCAGAGGCCAAGAGAGAGGCTGAGCCAGAGCGCAGGACACAACGAAGGAGACATGGAAGTTGATAAATAAAAACACGGGCTTTCAAATCAAGATTGTGTTAAAACGCTCTTGTAAGGAATACAATTGGGATTTTAAGGATCTCCTTTTAAGGAATATGGAAATAAGTGCAAGTGAGATGACATGAATTCTTAGATGAGGATTCACAAGGATGACTCCCCTGCCTAGAGAGTGGCTCCATCAGAAGCAGTTTGCACCGAGGTGAGTGGGGAGATGGCTCAGCACAGTGGGGAGACACTGGCGATGGAGACTCTGGGCCTTCCCGGGAGGAGGGCTTCCTGCAGACCCCGTACGCCAGGGTGCTGAGAACATCGGCAGGAGTTACCTGCGCCACTGAGAGTCACTGTACTTGGAGGGGCTTTGCTTAAATATGGTTCCATTTCTTTCTGGCCGCACGGGGCCTTCCTTGCTGCATGCAGGCTCTCCCTACTGCAGCGAGCAGGGCCTGTGCTCTAGTTGCGGTGGTTGGGCTTCCCACTTTGGTGGCGTCTCTTGCTGTGGAGCGCTGGGCTCTAGAATGCCTGGGCTCAGTATTTACGGCTTCATTTCTCTGTGGCACGTGGGATCTTCTGGGGACCAGAGATCGAACCGGTGTCCCCCGCACTGCAAGGTAGATGCTTAACTGCTGGACCACCAGGGCAGCCCCTGTACTTGAAGTTTTCATTGGAGCTACCTAAGTCCTGATAAACGTGACCTCAGCGAAAGGGGGTAGGAGAGTGAGCGCACGGCCTGCCTTCCACCAAAGGGAGCCTGCTGGGTCTGCACAGACCCCTTTTCCGTTTCTTGAAC
>NW_017190060.1:0-15914 GCF_001704415.2 Capra hircus
AAAATGCCATTGAATGTTATTTTGTTTATAGTTGACTAATGGAAATCCAGTGCTTTTTAGTTTTCTGACTACTGGTCTTTTATGTTCTTGATTAAGTTTGTTGCTAGATGTTTTATTTAAGTGGGAGTTTCTTAATTTTTTTTTCTGATTGTTATGAGTGTCTAGAAATGCAAGTGATTTTTGGACTGTAAATGGTAGTCTATTATATGATTGTAAATTGATCCCAAATGATTCAGCTTTACTGAAAGTAGTCTAACAACATTTTGTGAAGTGATGTGGAACGTTTTATCTGTAACATCTGTTTCTCCTGCAGTAGGTCATCCAGAGGACCCAAGACATGGTGGTTACTAAGAGACTTCCCACAGTACTTCTTCATTCCACGTGGACTCCTTCAAGGGCAGTGAGCATCGCAGCTTCCCTTGAACTTCGTCTGGGTAAGTCTTGGCCTGTATCAGAAAGCTTCCTGCCTGTCTACTCTAAATTTCTTTTGTGGTATTGACATGGTTGTTTTGAAACCTAGTATACTTTCCAGTCATTTAAAATGTACAGAAAATGCCTAGCAATGGGAACAAGTGCTAGCATTTGCCACATCATCTAAAAGACTCTATGTGTTTTATCCAAAATGGGTACCTTCTGCAGAACCAGCACATAATCTCCAAAATCAGGAAATCATATGGTATCTACGTTATAATGTAATCCACCGCCCCACTTCCACTTTGCAATGTTCAAGTGTATGAATATATCTTTTGTTTCCATCTTCATCCTTTTTTCTTTATTTAGAGTGTTACTGAGATTTTCAGTTATTTGGACAAACTTGATGGATTGAAAGCAGACATGGTGAATAAGGGTTCTGGGTGGCCTTTTCTATGTGGATTTTTTTTTCACTGAAGATGGTTTGAATATTTATTCGTGTTGTAACATGTATGAATCCTGCATTCTTTCTCCCCCCATAGTAATGAAAAATCAATACTATGCCATTTACCATTTAGATATTTGTAAGCATACAGTGTTGTAGCAGACAACCTTTTCTTGTTTTGCAAACCAGTTTAATAATGTGCACCTTGTGCGTGCTTTGGACAAACTCAGGAAACTGAGTCAGTGACTGAAATGGCCCAAGATATCACCTTAGATTCCATCTTCATCTGAAAACAAAACAGGCACTTCCTGGTGGTCCAGTGGCTGAGACTGGACACTCCCAAAGAAGGAGGCCCAGGTTCATTTCCTGATCCAAGAACTAGATCTCCCATGCCACAACAGAGAATTTGCATGCTGTAGCTAAATATCTGGCTTGCCTCAATGAAGGTTGACCTGGCGCAGCCAAATGAAAACAGAAACAAATATTTAAAAAAATACAACCAAAGGAAAGGAAGGGTATGGTGGCTGTGCAGATTTACGGCTTAGCTTTCCCTATCGATAGAAAAGAAAAAAGAGTTTCAAAAGACTGTGTCTCATCCTTCTATCTGGCATATAGAGAGGATTCCTTTGAAATGAGATTTCTCTGGTAAATGTGACTCACAGAAGAGCTGTCTTGAACTTGGGTTTCAGAGATGATCATGTGTCCTCTAAAAAAATAAAAGTTAATTGGGTCCAACTAATCCTCATGCTGAGGTGGTATATTTTGTGGTAGCATTTGCTCCCCTTCACTTTGCATGTATCCCCATTTGTTTACACTGTCATCTACTGAAGACATCCTGATATTTGAAAGTTTGTAGTGATTCCAAGTCGAGCTGTTGTATATAATCATGCGATCCTTTTTTGTCTGGACATGTTTTCAAAGCTGTTTAGTAAGTGCTGGACATGAAGGATTCAGGTCACAGGTGAGCCTTGTTTAGCTGTGGAAAAATCCAGCTATGTTTCTCTGTGGCTTGTGGGATCTTCTGGGGTAAGGGATCGAACTAGAGTGTCTTGCATTGTCAGGCAGATTCTTTACCACTGAGCCACCGGAGAAGCTGTGCCCTACCCCCTTTTCTTGAGTTGACTGGATCTAATAGGTGTGCAGTGCTACCTCACTGTTATTTTAGTTTGTCATTTCCTAATGCTATGTGGTTTTGAGTCTTTTTGATAGGCTTATTTACTATCTTTATATTTTTGTAGGCCAGGTGTTTAGGTGTATACATATTTTATGAGATTGTTCTAGATTTTTTGGTATATTTGGAGAACAATCCTTTATCAGATATCTATTTTATAAATATAGTTTCCTGTGGCTTGTGTTTAAGTTTTGTGAATAAGGTTTTTCACCGTTTCAATTTCTAATTTTTTAAAGTTGATGTTATATGTGTTTTCTATCCTTTTTTGGATAGCCTTTAGTGTGTTGTTGTTGTTGTTAAATTTTATAAGCAGAAGTGAGGTACCGTAGATACAGTTTTAAGCTAAGCTGAGGTGCCACAGATACAGTTTTGCCTTTTGTCTGTTGAGAAGTTTGAGTGAGTTTGGTGTACACTGTAACATTATGTCTACATTCATTTGACTGGATATAGCTTCCAGTTATTTGTCTAATTGGTTTTGGAGATATGATGGGAAGTCAGTTTTTCCAAGGGAAACTGAGGTCCATGAAACATGAACTCTTTTCGATCGGTCGGAATCACTTTCTGCTATTTCTGACAGATTTGACTTGTTTGGATATCTCATATGAGCGGAATCACAGAACGTTTGTCTTTTTTTGGTCTGGTTTATTTCACTTAATCTAATGACCATAAGGTTTGTCCACATTGTCGCATTGTCAGAATTACTGACTTTGAAGGGCCGAATCAGATTCCATTGTGTGTATACCACAGTTTGTTTATGGAATTGGCTGCCATGGACACTTCGATTGCTTCTGTTTGTTTGCCAGTGTGAATCATGCTGTTGTGAGTATGACGGAAGGAGTATCCATTTTTTTCAGCCCCCTTTCCCAATCCTTTTGGGTACATAGCATGAATTGGAATCGAACTATGTATTTCTTCCACGTGTTCGTTTTGGAGTCATTTGTGTAATGTCTTGCAGAGTGGCAGCACCATTTAATGTACTTTTTTGTATGGTGGAATACCGTTCAAGCTTCTGAATATACCTTGCGTTGCATATTCAGTCTCCCACCAACGGACACTTGAATGAGTTCTACCTTTGAGCTATTGTGAATGTCACTATGAATATTTGTGTACCAGTTTTTGTTTGAATTATTAACAAATACATTACCATATATAAAAGAAGCCACAAGGACCTACTGTACAGTTTAGGAAACTATTAAATATCTTATGATGATGTATAATGCAAGAGAATCTCCAAAGGAATATATGAAAAGCACATAATAACCATGATATTTATTGTGGCAACACTATGAGTTATCATAGCACTACTCAACGTGTATTTATACATGTCACTAAAATATTTACATCTGTAAGGATATTATAAAAAATTATATAAAAATCAAGAATTCAAACAGAGAATAAATAAACTTCCTGTCATTGCTCGTCATCATTTATACACTCATACTACCTGTAACACTCATTGTATAAGTGCTGGACTAGCAATTGACATTCTTGTAAACCAAGAGATTGTGAAGGTGTAAGGAAATATAGCTTATTGAATTCCTTAATGAAGGATTCTAGAACTCTATGTCCATGAAGTGAATGAAATTCCGTTTTAGTGAGCCACATTCTTACTAGAGTGATGAGCCTCCACCCCACCCAACGTTAGTTCACAATGAAATCCTGCAGTCCTCTGGCCTCAATGTCTGCTTCCTGCTACCGAGAAAGAAAAGATGAGGAAGTCCTGACAAAACCGATGCTATTTTTCTTTTTCTGATTTGTATTTTATCGCAGGGCCTGGCAAAAAGAGGGCCCAACCTGTTTTTAGAGTTCCATCCCAAGGGTTCCTCCGGCATGTTCCCTATGTTGACAAACTGCTGATTATTTTCAACAAAGGACAATGATCTGCACTTGACTATCTGTTGCTTGAGCTGGAATAGCAGGCATCCCTTGTAGTGCAGTCGTTCATGCGGAAGTAGACATCCCTGAAGCAATAGTATAAGAGGAACACATTTATCATGTAGACATCGCATCCCATGCATTTGTAATAATTTTTCAGTTATACCCATCATCATCGGAGGAACTGACTTGTCCCAGTAATAACGAGAGGACCCAGTAGAACGGTTCCTTGACTTATGAGTACTTCCTATGAGTACCCTTATGAGTCCTTCTTCCAATGTTGTTTCTCCTAGTTTGGTCATGAACAGTAGAAGCTGATGGCAGTGGTCCTTGAAATGTATGTCGATTCCCAGGTGGCGCAGTTGATCAAGAAATACTCTGCCTACCAGTGCAGGAGGTGGAAGTGATGTGGGTTTGATCCCTGGTTCAGGAAGATAACAATTCATACACATGTTTTCTGGGAACCAGTTTGATACTCATGAGTTTTTTCTTCTGTATCCAGAAAAACAAATGCTGTTCAAGGACACTGAAAGAACCCTGATTTCGAAAATCAGATCTGTATTGTGAACAATGCTTCGATATCCGTGAGTCGAAGCATAGTATTATGCCTATCATCCTTGTATTTCCCTCAGTGAAATATGTTGAGGAAAACTCTTCATTCGTGGTCTAGAGTCACGAAGAAGCTAAATAGCATTCATCCTTTACGTTGACAACTGTGAATCTAAATCTCCTGTGAATCCTATGTGACAACCACACATACCAACATGAGTTATCAGTATTATATCGATATTTTTAGTCCTATTGTATGTCAACTAAAAAAATCAATATCTAATTGTACATGAAGTCAAGACATAAAGTCAGTGCAAATACAAAATGTTCCATCCTTTGAGAAAGGGAGAAAAACATCTCTGTGCTTAGCCTATCGCATTTTTATGGATTAGATCCTTAAGTAGTTTATTCACCACACCCTATGAATGATTCACAAGTCTTCAGAGAAGAAAGGGTCATTTCTCTTAAACAATGAGTAGTTCAACTCTTCTCAAAGCAAAGTCATAAGTGAGTCTAATTTTGCGTGAGCCCATGAAAACTCAGTGTTTTCATTATGCTTGTGCTTATGATGGGAGGAGGTCTGAGAAGGCGCTTCTGAAGGATTATTCATACCAGTCTTTCTCATATGTATGGAGTCTTTAAAGATCGAATCACCGAGGTGTTGCTTCTACACTTGTACTAGGCCGAGCAGCAACATTCCCTTTCTCCCTAAGTGCAGTAGACGTCTGTCTTCTGTCCTCTGGAGTATGTATTGCTTGAGCTCACCACAGCCTAGTAGATGGAAATCGTCAGGATATTCTGGAAACCCTTTGGATTTCAGTCTGCTCAGGAGGTTACCACTGCTGCAAACCTCTGGATTTTACCACGCACTTTTAACAACCTCAGATGAAGGATACAAGTCAACACTCGTGACAGCCACGGGCTTCCATGGCCTATCCATGATTGTTGGCTTTGCTTTCATAATCATCCTGTTTCTTATACCAACTAAACTGTCACTGTATTTTTTCATGACCATTTTATCTTTGACGGTTTTTAGATCTATTATGGATTTTCCTATATATCTTCACTCATCGGTGAGGGTCTTCTGTTAGTAGTAGTTACGACAACTGACTTCCAGTCAGTTAGCTGTGGCAGAATAGAAAAAAGAATGACCCACTGTATATTATTCGTATTATGTATCAATATATTATTCGTTTTATTGTTTGCAGTCATCCACTTCCAAGTTTCCGAAATAAACTTTCAGAAAAATCACATCCTTTGGAATGTCCGTTTGACTGAATAGGAGCACGGAAATGCTATTCCATAAAATTGTTTACAGTTTCCATTCCATTCCTCCTGTTTGATGTAGATATTGGCCTTTGGTTCTATCACTAGCTTTGCAAGTAAAAAAATTCATTAGAGCTCATATGGTAATTTTACTGTTGGCAATAAGTTTAGCATAAAATGAACACAGAAGAGGTTACAGTAGACCAAATATGAAAGTCAGTTGAAAAGAAAACATAGTGTTGAATGTTGACAGTAGGAATATAGTTATGAAGTTCCTTTATTATTATTCTATCCTTCCCGTTTCTTTTGCAGGGGTGTTAATGTACAGATTCCAGTCCTATGGCTGGAGTGAAGAATAGTATCATGATTCTTGAGAGCAACTCTACTAAGTCTTCACGCTCATGTCACTCAAGGTTTTTTAATACCTATTATGTTAGTCGTGTTTGTAGTTTGTGAAGTCACATAAGTTGCATTCACTCAAGCAATAGTATCAAACAGCTATGGCATCAATTCTAGATGTGAATCGATATCGAATGTGAATCCATTTCACTGTGACAAGTGATTATTGCAGATATTCTATTCATGCCAGTAAGAAAGCTGTGCAGAAATAATATAATGTTTATGAAGAAAATAAGATTTGCTAATTTGTTGTATTATTCTCTTTCTTTTCAACAGATTGAATGACAACAGGCTCCACTTTTCATTCACTTGTATGACTATGAGCAGTTTGACCAAGTTGAAGAAGATGACTCGTTTGTAGTCTTCCTCATCAGCTCATTCCATCTACTGGCTTTCAAATCATTTAGTACAGAGCTCACCGTCTAGGTGTTCATCCAGTGTTTTGTTTGCTTATCATGCAGGATCATTTTCAAAGGAAAAGTATGTGTGTATGAGTTAGAGCTCTGATCCCAAGAGTCCATGTAGAAGCTTCCCCTGAGAAGTGTATCGTTTTTGCACCAATGCTACTGAAACGTGTGAATGTGGTATACCACGCATCCCAATAAGCGTCCAGAGCTTCACAGGCTGCTTCTTTGAAACGCCCAGTACTCATGACATTCCATTCATCTGAGGACTAAATATAGCCAACGTAGGCTGTGTTTGCCAAATAGACTTTGAAGTCTTCTTCACACAGTCCTTCATCGACGCCAGTTTTCAGATCGAAGAAACCCTTGCTCCATGAAGTGTGTGAACACATATACTCATGTTTTGTTTGCGATTTTAAAGTCATTCTTCAGTTTTGTTGGAGGAATGGTTCTGTATATGCCCCGTGGATCTGTGCATGAAAGCCCTAATAACTAATGTGAATCGACTTCACTACCAAGGGATGTTTTCATATCTATTGAGGATTTAGTTCATGTATTTCGATTTTAACTTTCTGTCTTACAGCCTTGTTTGTAGATCAAAGCTATTTGAAAGTGTCATCTGGTTTTCAATGGCTTGTGAGGTTATTCATGAGTGGTTTATAAAACCGAATGGATTGTACGTAGCCATACTTTGTTGTCATTCTATGAATTTGAAGAATGTCTGAAGAATGTCTGCAGTGATGCCTTAAAGATTCATACAATTGATGTCCAATATTTATCTCAATAGACTTGCTTTCAATTTGTAGTTTCCTATGCATATGTCTTTCTTTATGGATTTGGGTAGAAGTCGTATTGGAACACTGAAAAATCTGTGATATCAGCCGTGCTGACCTTCTTTCCGGTGGTCATCATTAAGATTTTCACGCTCACTGTCACTTTGTGCAATGCTATGGATCCTAGTGGAAACAGGTGCCGTTCATCCTACTTTTGTGAAGATTGAACTCATCGTAGAAAGTGGAATTTGTTGAAATATTTATGGTATCAATATATCCTGTGTATATAATTACCCAGATTACGGGTGCGTATCTGATTGCTAAGTTATAAAATGTATGAGATAGATGTGATCCATCAATGGCGATTGGATACGTGGTGGAGAGGTATTTTGGTGATGCAAGAGATTTAAATGATGTGATCAGAGTATTTATATCCCTTTTATGTGGATAATGGGTCTTGGATCGATGTTTGAAACATTCCAACCTTGTCTTTTGTTATGCATGGGAAGTGTCCAAAACGAAGATGATGCAGGTACGTACTTCAAGGGTAAGTATAGGGTTGAGGGCGTGACTATGAAGTGGGTTAGGGTTAGGATGTGGATAGGGTGTCGGGTGAGGGAAGGGTTAAGGTTACAGTGTGCAGAACAGCCCCCCAACTTGTTAGGGTGAGGGGTGAGGCGTGAGGGTTAGGGTTAGGGGTGAGGGTGAGGGTAAGGCTTCAAGGTGAGGGTGAGGGTAAGGGTTCAGGGTGAGGGTGTGGGTGAGGGCGAGGGTAAGGGCTCGGGGTGAGGGTTCAGGGTGAAGGTGTGGGTCTCACATCTGATAAACGATTGCATTCCAAATATACCCTTCATTTCCCTCGAACAGAGCTCTCACTGTTGGAGCCCTTGGCAGTGTGGAAGCCACCGGCCCCTAAGCCACCACAAGAACGCCTGGGGCCTAGGTGCAAAGGCAAGGCAGGAGCAGAGCTGAGGCCAGGAAGGTGCCAGTGGCGTCTCCCAACCTCGTGCAGACTGCTCCTTCCTGGGCAGGAAGTCTAGAAGCCAGGCAAGTCTGGGCAAGGCTCGCCCCAGGCAGAGCAGCCTCGCGCAAGGAACTCTGCCAGATCAGGGCTCTCAGCGGAGCTGGAGCTCTGCCATACTGGAGGCGCACTCGGCTCCACCCCAGCAAGGCTTGCAGCAGCAGGCGACTGGGCTGCCTCCTCTTCCCCGGAGGAGGCTCCCTTCCACTTGTCCTGTGCACTCGGCTTCCAGGCGGAGCCATACCTCGCCTCCTGCAGGTCTTGGCTCAGGGGTTACTTCCCCTGAGCTGGGGTTGTGGGCGGGAACCCAGACACGCAGGGGCAGGCCCCAACAACCTGCACACAGCTCTGCTGGGGAGAAGAGCATTAGGGAACCTATGTATTTCAGGCAAATGATGGGAGACCACAAGTGAGTCGCCAGCCTGCTGGCTGCAGACACCACCCAGGGGCCCTGGGTGCATGGTGCTCTCAATGTGGCGCTGAGTCTGGACAGCCAAGCAACAGCTGAAGGAGCTCTGCAGTTGCCCTTCCCTTCCCGTCGACAGAGCTCTCAGTGCTGGAGCCCTTGGAAGTGTGGAACTCAGCGATCCCTAAGCCCTCCCAAACACATGTCTCTGCTGGGGAGGAGAGTGCTAGGGAACATACGTCTCTCACACACTTTCTAGGCACACACTCAGCCTCTGGGAGTGTGGGGATGCAAAACCCAGCCAGGGGCCCTTGGAACCTGGTGCTCTCCGTGCGGAGCTTAGTCTGGGCGGCCAAGCAACCGCTGAAGGAGCCCTGCTGTTGCCCTTCGCTTCCCTCTGACAGAGCTTTCACTGCTGGAGCCCTTGGCAGTGTGCAACCCACCAGCCCCTAAGCCCTCCTCAAGGACGCTGGGACCTAAGTGCAAAGGCAAGGCAGGGGTAGAGCTGAAGCCAGGAAGGCGCCAGTGGCGTTTCCAGCCTCACACAGCCTGCTCCTTCCTGGGGAGGGAGCCTAAAAGCAAGGCAAGTCTGCGCAAGGCTCGCCTATGGCAGAGCATCTTGCCAGGAACTCTGCCAGATCGGGCCTCTGAACAGAGCTAGAGATCTGCCGTACTGGAGGCGCACTTAGCTCCGTGCAAGCAGGGCTTTCAGCTTGACGGGGCTGCTGCCTCCTCTTCCCCGAGGAGGCTCGCTTCCCTGCTGGCTGTGCACTCGCCTATCAGGCGGGGGCGCAGGGCTCCTCCAGCAGGTCTTGCCTCAGGGGCTGCTTCCCCTGAGTTGGGGCTGTGGGCGGGAACCCAGACACGCAGGATCAGGCCCCAAACACCTGCACATGTCTCTGCTGGGGAGGAGAGTGCTAGGGAACCTACGTCTGTCATACACTTTCTGGGCACCCAAGGAATCAGCCTCCGTGTGGCAAAACCCCAGCCAGGGGCCCTGGGAGCCTGGTGCTCTCCGTGTGGCGCTGAATCTGGGCGGCCAAGCAACCGCTGGAGGAGCCCTGCAGTTGCCCTTCCCTTCCCTCTGACAGAATTCTCACTGCTGGAGCCCTTGGCAGTGTGCAACCCACCAGCCCCTAAGCCCTCCAAGGACTGGACCTAAGTGCAAAGGCAAGGCAGGATTGGAGCTGAGGCAAGAAAGGCGCCAGTGGCGACTCCCAGGCTCCTGCTGCTGCTCCTTCCTGGAGAGGCAGCCTAAAAGCAAGGCAAGTCTGGGCAAGGCTAGCCCCGGCAGAGCAGCCTCGCGCCAGGAACTCTGCCAGATCGGGGCTCTGAGCAGAGCTAGAGCTCTGCCGTACTGGAGGCGCACTTAGCTCCGTGCAAGCAGGGCTTTCAACTTGACGGGGCTGGGCTGCCTCCTCTTCCCCGAGGAGGCTCGCTTCCCTGCTGGCTGTGCACTCGCCTATCAGGCGGGGGCGCAGGGCTCCTCCAGCAGGTCTTGCCTCAGGGGCTGCTTCCCCTGAGTTGGGGCTGTGGGCAGGAACCCAGACACGCAGGATCAGGCCCCAAACACCTGCACATGTCTCTGCTGGGGAGGAGAGTGCTAGGGAACCTACGTCTGTCATACACTTTCTGGGCACCCAAGGAATCAGCCTCCGTGTGTGCGGGGCTGAAAACCCCAGCCAGGGGCCCTGGGAGCCTGGTGCTCTCGGTGCGGCGCTGATTCTAGGCGGCCTAGAAACCGCTGGAGGAGCCCTGCAGTTGCCCTTCCCTTCCCTCTGACAGAGCTCTCACTGCTGAAGCCCTTGGCAGTGTGCAACCCACCACCCCCTAAGCCCTCCCCAACGACGCCTGGCACCTATGTGCAAAGGCAAGGCAGGATTGGAGCTGAGGCAAGGAAGGCAGTGGCGTCTCCCAGGCTCGCTCAGACAGCTCCTTCCTGGGAGGGAGCCTAAAAGCAAGGCAAGTCTGGGCAAGGCGAGCCCCGCCGAGCAGCCTCGCGCCAGAAACTCTGCCAGATCGGGGCTCTGAGCAGAGCTAGAGCTCTGCCGTACTGGAGGCCACTTAGCTCCGTGCAAGCAGGGCTTTCCTCTTGACTGGGCTCGGCTGCCTCCTCTTCTCCCGAGGAGGCTCGCTACACTGCTGGCTGTGCTCTCGCCTATCAGGCGGGCGCGCAGGGCTCCTCCAGCAGGTCTTGCCTCAGGGGCTGCTTCCCCTGAGTTGGGCTGTGGGCGGGAACCCAGACACGCAGGATAGGCCCCAACCACCTGCACATGTCTCTGCTGGGGAGGAGAGTGCTAGGGAACCTACGTCTCTCACACACTTTCTAGGCACCCACGGAGTCAGCCTCTGGGAGTGTGGGGATGCAAAACCCAGCCAGGGGCCCTTGGAACCTGGTGCTCTCCGTGCGGAGCTTTGTCTGGGCGGCCAAGGAACCGCTGAAGGAGCCCTGCTGTTGCCCTTCGCTTCCCTCTGACAGAGCTTTCACTGCTGGAGCCCTTGGCAGTGTGCAACCCACCAGCCCCTAAGCCCTCCTCAAGGACGCTTGGGACCTAAGTGCAAAGGCAAGGCAGGGGTAGAGCTGAAGCCAGGAAGGCGCCAGTGGCGTTTCCGAGCCTCACACAGCCTGCTCCTTCCTGGGGAGGGAGCCTTAAAGCAAGGCAAGTCTGCGCAAGGCTCGCCTATGGCAGAGCATCTTGGTGCCAGGAACTCTGCCAGATCGGGCCTCTGAACAGAGCTAGAGATCTGCCGTACTGGAGTCGCACTTAGCTTCGTGTAAGCAGGGATTTCAGCTTGACGGGGACTTGCTGCCTCCTCTTCCCCCGAGGAGGCTCGCTTCCCTGCTGGCTGTGCACTCGCCTATCAGGCGGGGGCGCAGGGCTCCTCCAGCAGGTCTTGCCTCAGGGGCTGCTTCCCCTGAGTTGGGGCTGTGGGCAGGAACCCAGACACGCAGGATCAGGCCCCAAACACCTGCACATGTCTCTGCTGGGGAGGAGAGTGCTAGGGAACCTACGTCTGTCATACACTTTCTGGGCACCCAAGGAATCAGCCTCCGTGTGTGCGGGGCTGAAAACCCCAGCCAGGGGCCCTGGGAGCCTGGTGCTCTCCGTGTGGCGCTGAATCTGGGCGGCCAAGCAACCGCTGGAGGAGCCCTGCAGTTGCCCTTCCCTTCCCTCTGACAGAATTCTCACTGCTGGAGCCCTTGGCAGTGTGCAACCCACCAGCCCCTAAGCTCTCCTTAAGGAGGACTGGGACCTAAGTGCAAAGGCAAGGCAGGATTGGAGCTGAGGCAAGAAAGGCGCCAGTGGCGACTCCCAGGCTCCTGCTGCCTGCTCCTTCCTGGAGAGGCAGCCTAAAAGCAAGGCAAGTCTGGGCAAGGCTAGCCCCCGGCAGAGCAGCCTCGCGCCAGGAACTCTGCCAGATCGGGGCTCTGAGCAGAGCTAGAGCTCTGCCGTACTGGAGGCGCACTTAGCTCCGTGCAAGCAGGGCTTTCAACTTGACGGGGCTGGGCTGCCTCCTCTTCCCCCGAGGAGGCTCGCTTCCCTGCTGGCTGTGCACTCGCCTATCAGGCGGGGGCGCAGGGCTCCTCCAGCAGGTCTTGCCTCAGGGGCTGCTTCCCCTGAGTTGGGGCTGTGGGCAGGAACCCAGACACGCAGGATCAGGCCCCAAACACCTGCACATGTCTCTGCTGGGGAGGAGAGTGCTAGGGAACCTACGTCTGTCATACACTTTCTGGGCACCCAAGGAATCAGCCTCCGTGTGTGCGGGGCTGAAAACCCCAGCCAGGGGCCCTGGGAGCCTGGTGCTCTCGGTGCGGCGCTGATTCTAGGCGGCCTAGAAACCGCTGGAGGAGCCCTGCAGTTGCCCTTCCCTTCCCTCTGACAGAGCTCTCACTGCTGAAGCCCTTGGCAGTGTGCAACCCACCACCCCCTAAGCCCTCCCCAACGACGCCTGGCACCTATGTGCAAAGGCAAGGCAGGATTGGAGCTGAGGCAAGGAAGGCACCAGTGGCGTCTCCCAGGCTCGCTCAGACAGCTCCTTCCTGGGGAGGGAGCCTAAAAGCAAGGCAAGTCTGGGCAAGGCGAGCCCCCGGCCGAGCAGCCTCGCGCCAGAAACTCTGCCAGATCGGGGCTCTGAGCAGAGCTAGAGCTCTGCCGTACTGGAGGCCCACTTAGCTCCGTGCAAGCAGGGCTTTCCTCTTGACTGGGCTCGGCTGCCTCCTCTTCTCCCGAGGAGGCTCGCTACACTGCTGGCTGTGCTCTCGCCTATCAGGCGGGCGCGCAGGGCTCCTCCAGCAGGTCTTGCCTCAGGGGCTGCTTCCCCTGAGTTGAGGCTGTGGGCGGGAACCCAGACACGCAGGATAAGGCCCCAACCACCTGCACATGTCTCTGCTGGGGAGGAGAGTGCTAGGGAACCTACGTCTCTCACACACTTTCTAGGCACCCACGGAGTCAGCCTCTGGGAGTGTGGGGATGCAAAACCCAGCCAGGGGCCCTTGGAACCTGGTGCTCTCCGTGCGGAGCTTTGTCTGGGCGGCCAAGGAACCGCTGAAGGAGCCCTGCTGTTGCCCTTCGCTTCCCTCTGACAGAGCTTTCACTGCTGGAGCCCTTGGCAGTGTGCAACCCACCAGCCCCTAAGCCCTCCTCAAGGACGCTTGGGACCTAAGTGCAAAGGCAAGGCAGGGGTAGAGCTGAAGCCAGGAAGGCGCCAGTGGCGTTTCCGAGCCTCACACAGCCTGCTCCTTCCTGGGGAGGGAGCCTTAAAGCAAGGCAAGTCTGCGCAAGGCTCGCCTATGGCAGAGCATCTTGGTGCCAGGAACTCTGCCAGATCGGGCCTCTGAACAGAGCTAGAGATCTGCCGTACTGGAGTCGCACTTAGCTTCGTGTAAGCAGGGATTTCAGCTTGACGGGGACTTGCTGCCTCCTCTTCCCCCGAGGAGGCTCGCTTCCCTGCTGGCTGTGCACTCGCCTATCAGGCGGGGGCGCAGGGCTCCTCCAGCAGGTCTTGCCTCAGGGGCTGCTTCCCCTGAGTTGGGGCTGTGGGCAGGAACCCAGACACGCAGGATCAGGCCCCAAACACCTGCACATGTCTCTGCTGGGGAGGAGAGTGCTAGGGAACCTACGTCTGTCATACACTTTCTGGGCACCCAAGGAATCAGCCTCCGTGTGTGCGGGGCTGAAAACCCCAGCCAGGGGCCCTGGGAGCCTGGTGCTCTCCGTGTGGCGCTGAATCTGGGCGGCCAAGCAACCGCTGGAGGAGCCCTGCAGTTGCCCTTCCCTTCCCTCTGACAGAATTCTCACTGCTGGAGCCCTTGGCAGTGTGCAACCCACCAGCCCCTAAGCTCTCCTTAAGGAGGACTGGGACCTAAGTGCAAAGGCAAGGCAGGATTGGAGCTGAGGCAAGAAAGGCGCCAGTGGCGACTCCCAGGCTCCTGCTGCCTGCTCCTTCCTGGAGAGGCAGCCTAAAAGCAAGGCAAGTCTGGGCAAGGCTAGCCCCGGCAGAGCAGCCTCGCGCCAGGAACTCTGCCAGATCGGGGCTCTGAGCAGAGCTAGAGCTCTGCCGTACTGGAGGCGCACTTAGCTCCGTGCAAGCAGGGCTTTCAACTTGACGGGGCTGGGCTGCCTCCTCTTCCCCCGAGGAGGCTCGCTTCCCTGCTGGCTGTGCACTCGCCTATCAGGCGGGGGCGCAGGGCTCCTCCAGCAGGTCTTGCCTCAGGGGCTGCTTCCCCTGAGTTGGGGCTGTGGGCAGGAACCCAGACACGCAGGATCAGGCCCCAAACACCTGCACATGTCTCTGCTGGGGAGGAGAGTGCTAGGGAACCTACGTCTGTCATACACTTTCTGGGCACCCAAGGAATCAGCCTCCGTGTGTGCGGGGCTGAAAACCCCAGCCAGGGGCCCTGGGAGCCTGGTGCTCTCGGTGCGGCGCTGATTCTAGGCGGCCTAGAAACCGCTGGAGGAGCCCTGCAGTTGCCCTTCCCTTCCCTCTGACAGAGCTCTCACTGCTGAAGCCCTTGGCAGTGTGCAACCCACCACCCCCTAAGCCCTCCCCAACGACGCCTGGCACCTATGTGCAAAGGCAAGGCAGGATTGGAGCTGAGGCAAGGAAGGCACCAGTGGCGTCTCCCAGGCTCGCTCAGACAGCTCCTTCCTGGGGAGGGAGCCTAAAAGCAAGGCAAGTCTGGGCAAGGCGAGCCCCCGGCCGAGCAGCCTCGCGCCAGAAACTCTGCCAGATCGGGGCTCTGAGCAGAGCTAGAGCTCTGCCGTACTGGAGGCCCACTTAGCTCCGTGCAAGCAGGGCTTTCCTCTTGACTGGGCTCGGCTGCCTCCTCTTCTCCCGAGGAGGCTCGCTACACTGCTGGCTGTGCTCTCGCCTATCAGGCGGGCGCGCAGGGCTCCTCCAGCAGGTCTTGCCTCAGGGGCTGCTTCCCCTGAGTTGAGGCTGTGGGCGGGAACCCAGACACGCAGGATAAGGCCCCAACCACCTGCACATGTCTCTGCTGGGGAGGAGAGTGCTAGGGAACCTACGTCTGTCATACACTTTCTGGGCACCCAAGGAATCAGCCTCCGTGTGTGCGGGGCTGAAAACCCCAGCCAGGGGCCCTGGGAGCCTGGTGCTCTCCGTGTGGCGCTGAATCTGGGCGGCCAAGCAACCGCTGGAGGAGCCCTGCAGTTGCCCTTCCCTTCCCTCTGACAGAATTCTCACTGCTGGAGCCCTTGGCAGTGTGCAACCCACCAGCCCCTAAGCTCTCCTTAAGGAGGACTGGGACCTAAGTGCAAAGGCAAGGCAGGATTGGAGCTGAGGCAAGAAAGGCGCCAGTGGCGACTCCCAGGCTCCTGCTGCCTGCTCCTTCCTGGAGAGGCAGCCTAAAAGCAAGGCAAGTCTGGGCAAGGCTAGCCCCCGGCAGAGCAGCCTCGCGCCAGGAACTCTGCCAGATCGGGGCTCTGAGCAGAGCTAGAGCTCTGCCGTACTGGAGGCGCACTTAGCTCCGTGCAAGCAGGGCTTTCAACTTGAAGGGCTGGGCTGCCTCCTCTTCCCCCGAGGAGGCTCGCTTCCCTGCTGGCTGTGCACTCGCCTATCAGGCGGGGCGCGCAGGGCTCCTCCAGCAGGTCTTGCCTCAGGGGCTGCTTCCCCTGAGTTGGGGCTGTGGGCAGGAACCCAGACACGCAGGATCAGGCCCCAACCACCTGCACA
>NW_017190061.1:0-15857 GCF_001704415.2 Capra hircus
TTCACGCCGAGGATCCACTCACACCAATGGTGGCATGTGGGACAGCCCTGTGAGAAAGCCTCGAGGAAAGCCACAGATCCCTTGATCCCCGGACGGGAAGCGTGACACATCTGCTACACTGTCCCTGAGGTCACGGTCGTATGTCGAGAGTACCTGCCGCAACTCGAGAAAATCCAGGAGGTTCTCTGCTCCAGTCGAGATGAGGCCCATTTTCTCTGCGGCGTCTCGAGAGTAATCACAACTAAACTCTGGAACTTCCAAAGTGTCCTAAAACACCCTTGCTAAAACTCAAGAAGTTCCCCGACATACCCGTCTCCACTCCAGAGGAAGAACGAGGGTCCGGCAACCGCCAGAGGAGCTCCGTTTCCTCCTCCAAGCTCGAGATGAGGGATCCTTCCCTGCTTCCTCGGGAAAGAATTCCCGACGTTTCGACGCATCTCAAGAGGAGGCGAGCTGCACAGGAAAGGCGAGAGGAACTCATGGGTCGTGCCACCAATCCAAGAGTCCCCAGATGTCTCAGTCCATTCCAGAGGATCCTGTTTTCCCTGCACTGCTTTCGACTTTCACGCTGAGGATCGACTCACACCTGGTGGCACGTGTGACAACCCCTGTGGGAAAGCCTCGTGGGAAAGCCTCCAGGGAAAGCCACAGATCCCTTAATCCACGCGACAGGAAGCATGACACTGCTGCTACAGCACGGGAGGAAAAGTGCACGTGCATGCCCCTACTCGAGACGAGAACTGACTCCCCTGGGGAGACTCCAGAAGTACCCCAAGATCATGTCAGCACTGGAGAGGAATCCTCAGGTTCCGCACCGACTCCACACAAGGTCTTAGGCCCGGCATCGACGGGAGAGGAATCCGAGAGGCCCCGAGCAACTCACATGGGGACTGGCCTTTCCTGAGGCCACCAGAGCGGGTCCCTGAGGTCCCCGTCGTAAGTCGAGAGCACCTGCCGCAACTCGAGAAAATCCAGGAGGTTCTCCCCTCCAGGCGAGATGAGGCCCATTTCCACTGAGGCGTCTCCAGGCAAATCACACCTAACCTCTGGAACTTCCAAAGGTCCTTCACACCCTTGCTGCAACTCAAGAAGTTCCCCGACATACCCGTCTCCACTCGAGAGGAAGCACGAGAGTCCCGCCCACATCCAGAGGAGCCCGTTTCCGGCTCTAGCTCGAGAGGAGGGATCCTTTCCCTGCGTGGTCGGGAAAGAATTCCCGGCGTTTCCGTCGCATCTCAAGAGGAGGCGCTCTCCACAGGAAAGGCGAGAGGAACTCCAGGGTCGTGCCACCATTCCCAGAGTCCCCCAGATGTCTCAGTCCATTCCAGGGAAACCTGTTTTCCCTGCACTGCCTCGACTTTCAAGCCGAGGATCGACTCACACCACGGTGGCACGTGGGACAGCCCTGTGGGAAAGCCCTCGTGGGAAAGCCTCGAGGGAAAGCCACAGATCCCTTGATCCACGCGAAGGAAGCGTGACACTGCTGCTACAGCTCGGAGGAAAGCGCACGTGCATGCCCCCACTCGAGACGAGGACTGACTCCCCTGGGGAGACTCCAGAAGTACCCCAAGATCCATGTCAGCACTGGAGAGGAATCCTCAGGTTCCGGCACCGACTCCACACAAGGTCTTAGGCCCCGCATCGACGGGAGAGGAATCCCGAGAGGCCCCCGAGCAACTCGCCATGGGGACTGGCCTTTCCTGAGGCCACCAGAGCGGGTCCCTGAGGTCCCGTCGTAAGTCGAGAGCACCTGCCGCAACTCGAGAAAATCCAGGAGGTTCTCCCCTCCAGGCGAGATGAGGCCCATTTCCGCTGAGGCGTCTCGAGGCTAATCACACCTAACCTCTGGAACTTCAAAGGGTCCTTCACACCCTTGCTGCAACTCAAGAAGTTCCCCGACATACCCGTCTCCACTCGAGAGGAAGCACGAGAGTCCCGCCACATCCAGAGGAGCCCCATTTCCGCCTCCAAGCTCGAGAGGAGGGATCCTTTCCCTGCGTGGTCGGGAAAGAATTCCCGGCGTTTCCGTCGCATCTCAAGAGGAGGCGCTCTCCACAGGAAAGGCGAGAGGAACTCCAGGGTCGTGCCACCATTCCCAGTGTCCCCCAGATGTCTCAGTCCATTCCAGGGAAACCTGTTTCCCTGCACTGCCTCGACTTTCAAGCCGAGGATCGACTCACACCACGGTGGCACGTGGGACAGCCCTGTGGGAAAGCCTCGTGGGAAAGCCTCGTGGGAAAGCCTCGAGGGAAAGCCACAGATCCCTTGATCCACGCGAAGGGAAGCGTGACACTGCTGCTACAGCTCGGGAGGAAAGGCACGTGCATGCCCCACTCGAGACGAGGACTGACTCCCCTGGGGAGACTCCAGAAGTACCCCAAGATCCATGTCAGCACTGGAGAGGAATCCTCAGGTTCCGGCACCGACTCCACAAGGTCTTAGGCCCCGGCATCGACGGGAGAGGAATCCGAGAGGCCCCCGAGCAACTCGCATGGGGACTGGCCTTTCCTGAGGCCACCAGAGCGGGTCCCTGAGGTCCCCATCGTAAGTCGAGAGCACCTGCCGCAACTCGAGAAAATCCAGGAGGTTCTCCCCTCCAGGCGAGATGAGGCCCATTTCCGCTGAGGCGTCTCGAGGCTAATCACATCTAACCTCTGGAACTTCCAAAGGGTCCTTCACACCCTTGCTGCAACTCAAGAAGTTCCCGACATACCCGTCTCCACTCGAGAATAAGACCGAGAGTCCCGCCCACATCCAAAGGAGCCCCGTTTCCGCCTCCTAGCTCGAGAGGAGGGATCCTTTCCCTGCGTGGTCGGGAAAGAATTCCCGGGTTCCCGTCGCATCTCAAGAGGAGGCGCTCTCCACAGGAAAGGCGAGAGGAACTCCAGGGTCGTGCCACCATTCCCAGAGTCCCCACATGTCTCAGTCCATTCCACGGAAACCTGTTTTCCCTGCACTGCCTCGACTTTCAAGCCGAGGATCGACTCACACCACGGTGGCATGTGGGACAGCCCTGTGGGAAAGCCTCGTGGGAAAGCCTCGTGGGAAAGCCTCGAGGGAAAGCCACAGATCCCTTGATCCACGCGAAGGGAAGCGTGACACTGCTGCTACAGCTCGGGAGGAAAGCGCACGTGCATGCCCCACTCGAGACGAGGACTGACTCCCCTGGGGAGACTCCAGAAGTACCCAAGATCCATGTCAGCACTGGAGAGGAATCCTCAGGTTCGGCACCGACTCCACACAAGGCCTTAGGCCCCGGCATCGACGGGAGAGGAATCCCGAGAGGCCCCCGAGCAACTCGCATGGGGACTGGCCTTTCCTGAGGCCACCAGAGCGGGTCCCTGAGGTCCCCGTCGTAAGTCGAGAGCACCTGCCGCAACTCGAGAAACTCCAGGAGGTTCTCCCCTCCAGGCGAGATGAGGCCCATTTCCGCTGAGGCGTCTCGAGGCTAATCACACCTAACCTCTGGAACTTCCAAAGGGTCCTTCACACCCTTGCTGCAACTCAAGAAGTTCCCGACATACCCGTCTCCACTCGAGAGGAAGCACGAGAGTCCCGCCCACATCCAGAGGAGCCCGTTTCCGCCTCCTAGCTCGAGAGGAGGGATCCTTTCCCTGCGTGGTCGGAAAGAATTCCCGGCGTTCCCGTCGCATCTCAAGAGGAGGCGCTCTCCACAGGAAAGGCGAGAGGAACTCCAGGGTCGTGCCACCATTCCCAGAGTCCCCCAGATGTCTCAGTCCATTCCAGGGAAACCTGTTTTCCCTGCACTGCCTCGACTTTCAAGCCGAGGATCGACTCACACCACGGTGGCACGTGGGACAGCCCTGTGGAAAGCCCCGTGGGAAAGCCTCTGGGAAAGCCTCGAGGGAAAGCCACAGATCCCTTGATCCACGCGAAGGGAAGCGTGACACTGCTGCTACAGCTCGGGAGGAAAGCGCACGTGCATGCCCCACTCGAGACAAGGACTGACTCCCCTGGGGAGACTCCAGAAGTACCCAAGATCCATGTCAGCACTGGAGAGGAATCCTCAGGTTCCGGCACCGACTCCACACAAGGTCTTAGGCCCCGGCATCGACGGGAGAGGAATCCGAGAGGCCCCGAGCAACTCGCATGGGGACTGGCCTTTCCTGAGGCCACCAGAGCGGGTCCCTGAGGTCCCCGTCGTAAGTCGAGAGCACCTGCCGCAACTCGAAAAATCCAGGAGGTTCTCCCTCCAGGCGAGATGAGGCCCATTTCCGCTGAGGCGTCTCGAGGCTAATCACACCTAACCTCTGGAACTTCCAAAGGTCCTTCACACCCTTGCTGCAACTCAAGAAGTTCCCCGACATACCCGTCTCCACTCGAGAGGAAGCACGAGAGTCCCGCCCACATCCAGAGGAGCCCCGTTTCCGCCTCCTAGCTCGAGAGGAGGGATCCTTTTCCTGCGTGGTCGGGAAAGAATTCCCGGCGTTCCCGTCGCATCTCAAGAGGAGGCGCTCTCCACAGGAAAGGCGAGAGGAACTCCAGGGTCGTGCCACCATTCCCAGAGTCCCCCAGATGTCTCAGTCCATTCCAGGGAAACCTGTTTTCCCTGCACTGCCTCGACTTTCAAGCCGAGGATCGACTCACACCACGGTGGCACGTGGGACAGCCTCGTGGGAAAGCCTCGTGGGAAAGCCTCGAGGGAAAGCCACAGATCCCTTGATCCACGCGAAGGGAAGCGTGACACTGCTGCTACAGCTCGGGAGGAAAGCACGTGCATGCCCCCACTCGAGACGAGGACTGACTCCCCTGGGGAGACTCCAGAAGTACCCCAAGATCCATGTCAGCACTGGAGAGGAATCCTCAGGTTCCGGCACCGACTCCACACAAGGTCTTAGGCCCCGGCATCGACGGGAGAGGAATCCCGAGAGGCCCCGGAGCAACTCGCATGGGGACTGGCCTTTCCTGAGGCCACCAGAGCGGGTCCCTGAGGTCCCCGTCGTAAGTCGAGAGCACCTGCCGCAACTCGAGAAAATCCAGGAGGTTCTCCCCTCCAGGCGAGATGAGGCCCATTTCCGCTGAGGCGTCTCGAGGCTAATCACACCTAACCTCTGGAACTTCCAAAGGGTCCTTCACACCCTTGCTGCAACTCAAGAAGTTCCCCGACATACCCGTCTCCACTCGAGAGGAAGCACGAGAGTCCGCCCACATCCAGAGGAGCCCCGTTTCCGCCTCCTAGCTCGAGAGGAGGGATCCTTTCCCTGCGTGGTCGGGAAAGAATTCCCGGTTCCCGTCGCATCTCAAGAGGAGGCGCTCTCCACAGGAAAGGCGAGAGGAACTCCAGGGTCGTGCCACCATTCCCAGAGTCCCCCAGATGTCTCAGTCCATTCCAGGGAAACCTGTTTTCCCTGCACTGCCTCGACTTTCAAGCCGAGGATCGACTCACACCACGGTGGCACGTGGGACAGCCCTGTGGGAAAGCCTCTGGAAAGTCGGGAAAGCCTCGAGGGAAAGCCACAGATCCCTTGATCCACGCAAAGGGAAGCGTGACACTGCTGCTACAGCTCGGGAGGAAAGCGCACGTGCATGCCCCCACTCGAGACGAGGACTGACTCCCCTGGGGAGACTCCAGAAGTACCCCAAGATCCATGTCAGCACTGGAGAGGAATCCTCAGGTTCCGGCACCGACTCCACACAAGGTCTTAGGCCCGGCATCGACGGGAGAGGAATCCCGAGAGGCCCCGAGCAACTCGCATGGGGACTGGCCTTTCCTGAGGCCACCAGAGCGGGTCCCTGAGGTCCCCGTCGTAAGTCGAGAGCACCTGCCGCAACTCGAGAAAATCCAGGAGGTTCTCCCCTCCAGGCGAGATGAGGCCCATTTCCGCTGAGGCGTCTCGAGGCTAATCACACCTAACTCTGGAACTTCCAAAGGGTCCTTCACACCCTTGCTGCAACTCAAGAAGTTCCCCGACATACCCGTCTCCACTCGAGAGGAAGCACGAGAGTCCCGCCCACATCCAGAGGAGCCCCGTTTCCGCCTCCTAGCTCGAGAGGAGGGATCCTTTCCCTGCGTGGTCGGGAAAGAATTCCCGGCGTTCCCGTCGCATCTCAAGAGGAGGCGCTCTCCACAGGAAAGGCGAGAGGAACTCCAGGGTCGTGCCACCATTCCCAGAGTCCCCCAGATGTCTCAGTCCATTCCAGGGAAACCTGTTTTCCCTGCACTGCCTCGACTTTCAAGCCGAGGATCGACTCACACCACGGTGGCACGTGGGACAGCCCTGTGGGAAAGCCTCGTGGGAAAGCCTCGAGGGAAAGCCACAGATCCCTTGATCCACGCGAAGGGAAGCGTGACACTGCTGCTACAGCTCGGGAGGAAAGCGCACGTGCATGCCCCCACTCGAGACGAGGACTGACTCCCCTGGGGAGACTCCAGAAGTACCCCAAGATCCATGTCAGCACTGGAGAGGAATCCTCAGGTTCCGGCACCGACTCCACACAAGGTCTTAGGCCGCATCGACGGGAGAGGAATCCCGAGAGGCCCCGAGCAACTCGCATGGGGACTGGCCTTTCCTGAGGCCACCAGAGCGGGTCCCTGAGGTCCCCGTCGTAAGTCGAGAGCACCTGCCGCAACTCGAGAAAATCCAGGAGGTTCTCCCCTCCAGGCGAGATGAGGCCCATTTCCGCTGAGGCGTCTCGAGGCTAATCACACCTAACTCTGGAACTTCCAAAGGGTCCTTCACACCCTTGCTGCAACTCAAGAAGTTCCCCGACATACCCGTCTCCACTCGAGAGGAAGCACGAGAGTCCCGCCCACATCCAGAGGAGCCCCGTTTCCGCCTCCTAGCTCGAGAGGAGGGATCCTTTCCCTGCGTGGTCGGGAAAGAATTCCCGGCGTTCCCGTCGCATCTCAAGAGGAGGCGCTCTCCACAGGAAAGGCGAGAGGAACTCCAGGGTCGTGCCACCATTCCCAGAGTCCCCCAGATGTCTCAGTCCATTCCAGGGAAACCTGTTTTCCCTGCACTGCCTCGACTTTCAAGCCGAGGATCGACTCACACCACGGTGGCACGTGGGACAGCCCTGTGGGAAAGCCTCCCGTGGGAAAGCCTCGAGGGAAAGCCACAGATCCCTTGATCCACGCGAAGGGAAGCGTGACACTGCTGCTACAGCTCGGGAGGAAAGCGCACGTGCATGCCCCCACTCGAGACGAGGACTGACTCCCCTGGGGAGACTCCAGAAGTACCCCAAGATCCATGTCAGCACTGGAGAGGAATCCTCAGGTTCCGGCACCGACTCCACACAAGGTCTTAGGCCCCGGCATCGACGGGAGAGGAATCCCGAGAGGCCCCCGAGCAACTCGCATGGGGACTGGCCTTTCCTGAGGCCACCAGAGCGGGTCCCTGAGGTCCCCGTCGTAAGTCGAGAGCACCTGCCGCAACTCGAGAAAATCCAGGAGGTTCTCCCCTCCAGGCGAGATGAGGCCCATTTCCGCTGAGGCGTCTCGAGGCTAATCACACCTAACCTCTGGAACTTCCAAAGGGTCCTTCACACCCTTGCTGCAACTCAAGAAGTTCCCCGACATACCCGTCTCCACTCGAGAGGAAGCACGAGAGTCCCGCCCACATCCAGAGGAGCCCCGTTTCCGCCTCCTAGCTCGAGAGGAGGGATCCTTTCCCTGCGTGGTCGGGAAAGAATTCCCGGCATTCCCGTCGCATCTCAAGAGGAGGCGCTCTCCACAGGAAAGGCGAGAGGAACTCCAGGGTCGTGCCACCATTCCCAGAGTCCCCCAGATGTCTCAGTCCATTCCAGGGAAAACTGTTTTCCCTGCACTGCCTCGACTTTCAAGCCGAGGATCGACTCACACCACGGTGGCACGTGGGACAGCCCTGTGGGAAAGCCTCTGGGAAAGCCTGGGAAAGCCTCGAGGGAAAGCCACAGATCCCTTGATCCACGCGAAGGGAAGCGTGACACTGCTGCTACAGCTCGGGAGGAAAGCGCACGTGCATGCCCCCACTCGAGACGAGGACTGACTCCCCTGGGGAGACTCCAGAAGTACCCCAAGATCCATGTCAGCACTGGAGAGGAATCCTCAGGTTCCAGCACCGACTCCACACAAGGTCTTAGGACCCCGGCATCGACGGGAGAGGAATCCCGAGAGGCCCCGAGCAACTCGCATGGGGATGGCCTTTCCTGAGGCCACCAGAGCGGGTCCCTGAGGTCCCCGTCGTAATTGGAGAGCACCTGCCACAACTCGAGAAAATCCAGGAGGTTCTCCCTCCAGGCGAGATGAGGCCCATTTCCGCTGAGGCGTCTCGAGGCTAATCACACCTAACCTCTGGAACTTCCAAAGGGTCCTTCACACCCTTGCTGCAACTCAAGAAGTTCCCCGACATCCCGTCTCCACTCGAGAGGAAGCTCGAGAGTCCCGCCCACATCCAGAGGAGCCCCGTTTCCGCCTCCTAGCTCGAGACGGGGAATCCTTTCAGTGTGTGGTCGGGAAAGAATTCCCGGTGTTCCCGTCGCCTCTCAAGAACAGGCGCTCTCCACAGGAAAGGCCAGAGGAACTCCAGGGTCGTGCCACCATTCCCAGAGTCCTCCAGATGTCTCAGTCCATGCCAGGGACACCTGTTTTCCCTGCACTGCCTCGACATTCATGCAGATGATCGACCCACACAACGGTGGCACTTGGGACAGCCCTGTGGGAAAGCCTGTTTGGAAAACTTGGTGGGAATGCCCAGAGGGAAAGCCACAGATCCCTTGATCGTCGGGCCGGGAAGACTGACACTGGTTCTAGAGCTCGGGAGGAAAGCGCACGTGCATGCCCCCACTCGAGATGAGGACTGAATCGCCTGGGGAGACTCCAGAAGTACCCCAGGATCCATGTCAGGCCTGGAGAGAAATCCTCACGTTCCGGCCCCAACTCCAGACAAGGTCTTAGGTTCCGGCATCTACGGTAGAGGAATCCAGGGAGGTCCCCTAGCAACTCGCATGGGGACCTGCCTTTCCTGAGGCCACCAGAGCGGGTCCCTGAGGTCCCCGTCGTAAGTCGAGAGCACCTGCCGCAAGTCGAGAAAATCCTGGAGGTTCTCCCCTCCAGGCGAACAGAGGCGAATTATTGCTGAAGCATCTCGAGGCCAATCACACCTACCCCCTGAACCGTCCAAAGGTTCCTTCACACCCTTGCTGCAACTCAAGAAGTTCCCCGATATACCCGTATGCACTCGAGAGGAAGCAGAAGGGTCCCGCCCACATCCAAAGGAGCCCCGTTTCCGCCTCTTTGCTCGAGATGAGGGATCCTTTCCCTACTTGGTCGAAAAAGAATTCCCGAGGTTCCCGTCGCATCTCAAGAGGAGGCCCTCTCCACAGGAAAGGGGATAGGTACTCCAGGTCAGGCCACCATTCCAAGAGTCCCCCAGATGTCTCAGTCCATTTCAGAGGAACCTGTTTTCCCCAAACTGCCTCGACTTTCACGCCGAAGATCGACTCAAACCACAGTGGCACGTGGGACAGCCCTGTGGTAAAGCCTCGTAGGAAAGCCTCGTGGGAAAGCCTTGAGGGAAAGCCTCGAGGGAAAGCCACAGATCCCTTGATCCACGCGATGGGAAGCGTGACACTGCTTCCACAGCTCAGGAGGAAAGCGCACGTGCATGCCCCCACTCGAGACGAGGACTGACTCCCCTGGGGAGACTCCAGAAGTACCCCAAGATCCATGTCAGCACTGGAGAATAATTCTCAGTTTACGGCCCCGACTTCACAAAAGGTCTTAGGCCCCAGCATTGAAGGGAGAGGAATCCTGAGAGGCCAATAAGCAACTCGCACGGAGAGTGGCCTTTCCTGAGGCCACCAGATAGGGTCCCTGTGGTCCCCGTCGTAAATCGAGAGCACCTACCGCAACTCGAGAAAATCCTGGAGATTCTCCCCTCCAGGCTAGATGAGGCCCATTTCCGCTGAGGCGACTCGAGGCTAATCACATCTAACCTTTGGAACTTCCATAGGGTCCTTCACACCCTTGCTGCAACTCAAGAAGTTCCCCGACATACCCTTGTCCACTCGAGAGGAAGCGCGAGCGTCCCTTGCACATCCAGAGAAGGCCCTTTTCCTCCTTGTAGCTCGAGATGAGGGATCCTTTCCCTGCGTGGTCGGGAAAGAATTCCTGGCATTCCCGTCGCATCCAAGAGGAAGCGCTCTCCACAGGAAAGGCGAGAGGAACTCCAGGGTCGTGCCACCATTCCAAGAGTCCCCCAGAGGACTGAGTCCATTCCAAAGGAAACTCTTTTACCTGCACTGCCTTGACTGTCACGTCGAGGATCGACTCACACCACGGTGGCACGTGGGACAGCCCTGTGTGTTAGCCTCGTGGGAAAGCCTCATGGGAAATCCTACAGGGAAAGCCACACATCCCTTGATCCACCCGTCGGGTAGCATGACACTGCTGCCACCGTTAGGGAGGAAAGCCCACGTGCATTTCCCCACTCGAGACGAGGACTGACTCCCCTGGGGAGAGTCCAGAAGTACCCAAAAATCCACGTCAGCACTGGAGAGGAATCCTCAGTTTCCGGTCCCAACTCAACACAAGGTCTTTGACTCGGGAAATGCAAGCAGTTAAAAGATCTCTCCTTTGGAGCCTCGAGGGGGGATCGGGGCTTCTCTGGATGTGGGCGGGACCCTCGTGCTTCCTTTGAGTGTAGACGGGTATGTCGGGAAAGCTCTTGAGTTGCAGCAAGTGTGTGAAGGAACCATTGGAAGTTCCAGAGGTTAGGTGTGCTTAGCCTCTAGATGCGTCAGTGGAAATAGGCCTCATTTTGCCTGTAGGGGAGAACCTCCTGGATTTTCTCGAGTTACGGCAGGTGCTCTCGAATTACGACGGGGACCTCAGGGAACCTGTCTCGTGGCCTCAGGAAAGGCCAGTCCCCATGCAAGTTGCCAGGGGGACTCTCGGGATTCCTCTTGGGTCGATGCCGGGGCCTAAGACCTTGTGTGGAGTCGAGGCCGGATCCTGAGGATTCCTCTCCAGTGCTGACATGGTTCTTGGGGTACTTCTGGAGTCTCCCCAGGGAAGTCAGTCCTCGTCTCGAGTGTGGGCATGCACGTGCGCTTTCCTCCCGAGCTGTAGCAGCAGTGTCACGCTTCCTAACGCGTGGTCAAGGGATCTGTAGCTTTCACTCAAGTCTTTCCTTCAAGGCTTTCCCAAGAGTCTTTCCCACAGGGCTGTCCCACCTGCCACCATGGTGTGAGTCGATCCTCGGCTTGAAAGTCGAGGCAGTGCAGGGAAAACAGGTTCCTCTGGAATGGACTGTGACATCTGGGGGACTCTTGGAATGGTGGTACGACCCTGGAGTTCCGCTCGCCTTTCCTGTGGAGAGCGCCTCCTCTTGAGATGGGACGGGAACGCCGGGAATTCTTTCCCGACCAAGCAGGGAAAGGATCCGTCATCTCGAGGTCCGAGGCAGAAACGGGGCTCCTCTGGATGTGGGCGGGACCCTCGTGCTTCCTCTGGAGTGGAGACGGTATGTCGGGGAACTTCTTGAGTTTCAGCAAGGTTGTGAAGGAACCTTTGGAATTTCCAGAGTTTAGGTGTGATTAGCCTCGAGTGCCTCAGCGGAAATTGGCCTCATCTTGCCTGGAGGGGAGAACCTCCTGGATTTTCTCGAATTGTGGCAGGTGTTCTCAACGTACGCTGGGACCTCAGGGACCCGCTCTGGTGGCGTCAGGAAAGGCCAGTTCCCATCCGAGTGGCTACGGGGCCTCTCAGGATTCCTCTCCCGTCGATGGTGGGGCCTAAGACCTTGTGTGAAGTCGAGGCCGGTACCTGAGGATTCCTCTCCCGTGGTGACATGGTTCTTGGGGTACTTCTTGAGTCTCCCCAGGGGTGTCAGTCCTCTTCTCAGCGGGATCATGCAAGAACGCTTACCTCCTGAGCTGCAGTAGCAGTGTCACGCTGCCCGTCGCGTGGATCAAGAGATCTATGTCTTTCCCTCGAGGTATTTCTCACGGGGCTTTCCCTCGAGGCTTTCCCACGAGGCTTTCCCACATCGCTGTCCCACGTGCCACCATGGTGCCAGTCGATCCTCGGCGTGAAAATCAAGGCAGTGCAGGGAAAACAGGTTCCTCTGGAATGGACTGAGACATCTGGGGGACTCTTGGAATTGTGGCACGACCCTGGAGTTCCTCTCGCCTTTCCTGTGGAGAGCGCCTCTTCTTGAGATGCGGTGGGAACGCCGGGAATACTTTCCCGACCAAGCAGGGAAAGTCCCGTGGTCCAGCCCCGGTGGATCCAGCGTGATTCGAAGGTGGGGACGTAGTCGTCGTCTTTGGAAATATACATATTTAATCCCAGATATAAAGAGATTAGAAATGGATTGTGTAGTAGGAAGATTATTGGAGAAAAAGAGGCTGAATAACTTGGATTACGTGGAATAGCATCCATCCTCCAGTAGAGAATTCAGCCAGAAAAACGGGAGCAAAAAAGAAGCGACATGGGGGAATCAGTCTTTCCGGAAACTGATCTGATTTCTTTATTTTTGGTTTTGCTTGTATACCTCTTGTTACACATAGGGATGAATACAGAGTCACGCAGGAGTCGGCATCCTGACCTTTATCAAAATCAGGTGCTTCACATAAATGTATAAAAAAAAGGTCTTAGGGATCTTACATCATCTTCTGGCCATGAATGAGACCTGCTGACATTTTATGATCCTTTCTTTCTGATAACCAAATAAACTTATTTCTTCCAAGGGTGTTTTTTCTTAAACCAGGCACCACCCTCCAAATAAAGTTACATTCCTATAGGGTGAGGGTGTAGTGAGTTACAATCAAGAAAGGAATTTATTTAACCCAAGGTTAACATGATTAGTCTTAAAGGTGAATTCTTATTTCTCCTATATGCTTAAAGGTTAATACTTATTTCTCCTATATACTAGTTATATTCATTATAAGGGTAGGGAACATGGAGATTTATCAGCAAACATCAGCCTAACAAATGAAAATCCTTTCATCAATTCTCCCCTTAAGATCTATTTAGTCTTAAGATATGATAAAGTTACATTCTTACATAGAAAGGACACAGTGATATATAACAAAGTACAGTGATCTATTACAAAAGTGAAAATCCATTAACTCAAAAAGTCTAGTATTGCTAACATCAAAAACTGCTATATTTCCTTTGCTATATTCCAAATACATTGATTAATATATTCCCAAGTGCCTAAGGATATGGAGGCCTGGTGGCAATCATTGACTCAACAAGAAGAAAAAGTCCTATGCTAATTAAGACTCTCAAAATACTCCAAAACTCTCTGTGCTGTTTACAGTTGAGAGGCAGTAAACAATCTTGTGCCTAGTGGCAGCAGTATGGATAATCCTGTCACACAAGCTGGTCTGTCAGCAGAGAGGTTTGACCTAAAATATCCTTGTCCCACCCAGAGCAGGGAATTAGCAGCAATTTTTGACACAACAAATGAAGAACCCTTCACCAATATAATTCCTAACCAACTATACTAATAATTTCTAACTCCCCAAAATAATTTGCCTTTAGTAAGTCTAAAACATCTCATGCCTCTCAGGTTGGGAGGCTGTAAACAATCACATGTGGCCGGACAAACCTATAAAGGTGGGCTAGATAACCTTCAGAGGAGTCGGCAAGCTGAAACACTCTTGTCATGCCCAAGAATATTTATTGCCTTGAAGCTGCACGTTTACTTCTTCTCCGAGAGAAACAGTTATGGGGGAGAGCCCCCGTAAAGTCAGAAGTGTAGGTGAGAGCATAAAACAGACTCTGGTTTTGGGGTTCGATGCTCGGGAACAGGGGGTTACCTGAGGCTTGATCACGCCTTTGCGCATGCCAAGCCTCCTTCCTCATGACCTTTGCCATAGGCGGAATTCCTCACGCTGGTCCCCGGAAGGAAAGGATCCCTCATCTCGAGCGACGAGGCGGAAACGCGCCTCCTGTGGATGTAGGGGGGACCATCTTGCTTATTCTCGAGTGGAGACGGGTATGTCGGGGAACTTCTTGAGTTGCAGCAAGGGTGTAAAGTACCTTTTGGAAGTTCCAGAGGTTAGGTGTGATTAGCCTCGAGACACCTCAGTGGAAATGGGCCTCATCTCGCCTGGAGGGGAGAACCTCCTGGATTTTCTCGAGTTGCGGCAGGTGCTCTCGACTTACGACGGGGACCTCAGGGGCCAGCTCTGGTGGCCTCAGGAAAGGCCAGTCCCCATTCAAGTTTCTAGGGGGCCTCTCAGGATTCCTCTCCTGTCGATGCCGGGGCCTAAGACCTTGTGTGAAGTCGGGGCTGGAACCTGAAGATTCCTCTCCAGTGCTGACATGGATCTTGTGGTACTTCTGGAGTCTCCCCAGGGGAGTCAGTCCTCGTCTCGAGTGGGGGCATGCACGTGCGCTTTCCTCCTGAGCGGTAGCAGCAGTGTCACGCTTCCCGTCGCGTGGATCAAGGGATCTGTGGCTTTCCCTCTAGGCTTTCCCATGAGGCTTTCCCACAGGGCTGTCCCACATGCCACCTTGGTGTGAGACGATCCTCGGCGTGAAAGTCATGGCAGTGCAGGGAAAACAGGTTCCTCTGGAATGGACTGAGACATCTGGGGAACTCTTGGAATGGTGGCACGACCCTGGAGTTCCTCTGGCCTTTCCTGTGGAGAGCACTTCCTCTTGAGATGCGACGGGAACGCCAGGAATTCTTTCCCGACCACGCAGGGAAAGGATCCCTCCTCTCTAGATACGAGGCGGAAACGGGGCTCCTCTGGATGTGGGTGGGACCCTCGTGCTTCATCTCGAGTGGAGACGGGTATGTCGGTGATCTTCTTGACTTGCCGCAGGGGTGTCAAAGACCCTTTGGAAGTTCCAGAGGTTAGGTGTGATTAGCCTCGAGATGCCTCAGGGGAAATGGGCCTCATCTCGCCTGGAGGGGAGAACCTCCTGGATTATCTTGAGTTGGAGCAGGTGCTCTCGTCTTAGCATGGGGACCTCAGGGACCCGCTCCTGTGGCCTCAGAAAAGGCCAGTGCCCATGGGAGTTGCTAGGGGGCCTCTCAGGATTCCTCTCACGTCGATGCCGGGGCCTAAGACCTTGTGTGGAGAGCCCGAGCGGAGGCGGCGCGGAGCGTTTCGGTTCTCAGTGCCTGGGGCACCGGTGTGTGGTGTGAGGCTGCGGCGGAGCCTCTACACTGAAGGTGCGAGAGGTTGGCAGCTTCGATTGAAGCACATCGAGCGGCGACAGCAGTGAAAGTCATGAGCGACAGCGGCGAGGAGAACTACGGCGAGGGGGAATCCCGTTCTGCTTCCAGAAGCGGAAGTGCTCATGGATCTGGGAAATCTGCAAGTCATACCCCTGCAAGGTCTCGCTCCAAGGAAGATTCCAGGCGTTCCAGATCAAAGTCCAGGTCCAGATCGGAATCTAGGTCTAGATCCAGAAGAAGTTCTCGGAGGCATTATACAAGGTCACGATCTCGGTCCCGGTCCCATAGAAGATCTCGTAGCAGATCTTACAGCAGAGATTATCGAAGACGGCATAGCCACAGTCATTCTCCCATGTCTACTCGCTGGCGTCATGTTGGGAATCGGGCAAATCCTGATCCTAACTGTTGTCTTGGAGTATTTGGATTGAGCTTGTATACTACAGAAAGAGATCTAAGAGAAATGTTCTCTAAATATGGCCCAATTGCTGATGTATCTATTGTATATGACCAGCAGTCTAGACGTTCAAGAGGATTTGCCTTTGTATACTTTGAAAATGTAGATGATGCCAAGGAAGCAAAAGAGCGTGCCAATGGAATGGAGCTTGATGGATGTAGGATCAGAGTTGACTTCTCCATAACGAAAAGACCACATACTACTCCAACAGCAGGAATTTACATGGGGAGACCTACCTATGGCAGCTCACGCCGTCGAGA